>NC_090993.1:5000-135000 GCF_041146395.1 Eulemur rufifrons | reverse complement strand
GAGGTTAGATTCCCACGGCACTGTTCCTCACCACTTTGTCCCACCGAGAGCGGAGCTCCGGCTACTCTCACAGGGGCAGGCAAGCGTGGGTTCACTCGCATATTTCTGTGTGTTTTCCTTCCTGCCAGGCAAGGTGGCCTCAAAAGCGGCGACTGGTTGCCAAGAAGCACAGACCGCGAAGGCCAGAAGTAGCTCTGGAGACGTTCTAATGGCCTCTGATTTCACGGTGGGGGAAACCGAGGCCCAGATGGCGTCGGTAGTTTGCTCGAGATCCCAGTTGCAGGGTGGGCTAGAAGCCAGCTGATCTGATTCCTAAACCAGTGGTGTTTCCACCGCAGGGAGACTTCACATTCACACTGATTTTCAAAATCTGTCCTTCCAGGCTCTCCTCTGTTAAAAGGGGATGTGTCACTCGTCTTGACATTTTCTGAATGAGTGAATGGCCCTGGCTTTCCGAGATAAAGCCTTCGTTCCTCTTTACTTCTGCGGTTGCTTCTTTAAATTATTTCTTGGTGGTGGGGATGGGGGAGGGGGTAGAAATACAGTAACCTGATTTGAAACAATCAGCATTAGCTTCTGTTTTGTTTTGTTTGTTTGTTTTTGAGACAGAGTCTCACTCTATTTCCTGGGCTACAGTGCCGTGGCGTCAGCCTCGCTCACAGCAACCTCAAACTCCTGGGCTCAAGCGATCCTCCTGCCTCAGCCTCCCGAGTAGCTGGGACTACAGGCAGGCGCCACCATGCCCGGCTAATTTTTTCTGTATATATTTTTTTTGTCCATACAATTTCTTTCTATTTTTAGTAGAGACGGGGTCTTGCTCTTGCTCAGGCTGGTCTCGAACTCCTGAGCTCAAACAATCCTCCCGCCTTGGCCTCCCAGAGTGCTGGGATGACAGGTGTGAGCCACCGCGCCCGGCCCGCTTCTGTTTTTTAATGCAAGGGTTTATCGAGCCACAGATGGAGGAAAGCCAGGGACAGGGCACAGAGAGACGCTGCCTGTTTTCACACCCCCGGATGACACGCAGTCGGGGTGGTCCACTCCGCTGTCAGGCAATGTGACACTGGAGCCACTTTGCCGTATCGGCTGTGTAGATGCTGGGACTGCAGGACTGAACTGTGTGGTTCCCGTCTTCAGGTAGCTGCGAAGACACAGCCCCAGAAATCGTGAATTTTTTGCCAGCATGTTACGTGCTATGACGGAGGTAGACACAGGTGCCAGGGAAGCTCAGAAGAGAGACCCCAACCCCGCAGGCATCAGGCACGTTGCTCCGCCATTCCTTATCTGCACGTGTGTCCGGTCTTCATACCTTTTCTCCTCTGCATCTGCGTAATGCCAGCTCACAGCAGGCGACAAACAGTTGCGGAGTGAATGCACACAGAGCCGAGCGTTGCAGATTTTGTAAATACTGCGAGAACGAGTGAAGGGCCCAGGACTTTGCTCACCTGACAGGCGCCGACCAGCGGCCACAGGTGAATCTGATCCGCAGACTCAGCCCCGTCTTTTAAAAAAACATGACATTGTCTTTCACCCATATCATGTTTCTTTTAAAACTGAGCCATTTTTACTTAAACATGCTGATTTCCAGCTTTTCTTGTAAGAGCAGAATGCCTGGCGACACTGTGCATTTCTTCCACTTACTCTGGTTGGAACAAAGCAGAGCTCAGATCTGGTGATGATTCATTCTGTGTGTGGACCTGACGGGGCTCAGGGAGGCCCAGGCAGCTGCTGAAACGTTGTCTCTGGGTGTGTCTGTGAGGCTGTTTCCAGAATAAATTAGTGTCTGAATCGGTAAACTGAGTAAGGGAGACCCCCTCACTAATGTGAGTGGGCACCACGCACTGAGGGCCCGAACAGCACAAGGAAGCCGAGGAAAGGCGAGTCTCTCTCTCTCCCGCCCTGGGCTGGGACACCCGTCTTCTCCTGCCCTGGGACAGCAGAGCTCTGACCCTCCAGCCTTCAGACCCCGGGACTCGCCCGGTCGGCTCCCCTCGTTCTCAGGCCTGTCGGACTCAGACTTAATCTCACCCCTAGTGTTCCTGGCTCTCCAGCCTGCAGACAGCAGACGGGGGCTTCTGGGCCTGCATAACTGCATGATCCGATTCCCGTCATAAATCTCCTTCTGCATCGGTCGGTCCTGTTTCTCTGAGGAGCCCTGACGACAGAGACCCCCCTGGTCAAGCACGAGCCCCGAGTTGGCCAAGGTCCTGCCCCTTGCGATGCTTCTCCCCTCCCTCCCCCTGACACCGCCACACCCTGCACGGGCTCCAGGGCTCGGCTGAAATGTTCCCCGAGCACCCGGGGCTTCTGCCTCACAGCACTGACATCTGCCTTTAGTCACCTGTGCAATTCGGGGACCCCCGCCAGGGTTCCCCCCTGCACGGTAAGTGTCACCAGCGACAGCAGCACCTGCATCTATCTGCCCGTGACCAGCCCAGAGCAGGTGGTCAGTATTTCACGAGGCTCAGTGACGCTTTAAGACGTTGTTCCTGCCTCCAGGACTTCACGGCCCTCAGGGAGACTGTTCAGGGCAGCTAAGCAGGAAAGAGCTTTCAGCACGGCCGTCCGGCCTCCCCTCCCTCCCGATACCAACCTGGCAGGTCGTGTCTACAAACCGAGGAAGGCGCTTGAAGAGGCAGGTCAGGCAGAGGGGACTCGCCGGCCTGGGTGCAAACACGCAGCGTAGATGTGACTTCTGAAGGCACCGAGTGCTCGGAAGAAGTGACTCCCGTGTGCCGTCCCCACGGCTAGGGAGAGAAATAGCCCACAGGTGACCTGAAAACAAAGTGATTTCACATGGAGCCTCCAAGTGACATACCAAGGACAGGTGCTAAGAATCACATCGCTTGGTTTTCCTTGAGCTGTTTCTGTCTTGGGTGATTACATGAGCTCTGGGCTTCTGGTGGGGGTTAACTGATTTAATCAGGTTAAACATTCCCCCTTCAAGATTCTCTTACGTAAAAGTAAACAATCTGCGAACCGGAGTTCTTTGAGTTACTGCTGACAATTTACTTTCCATACGCCTCCCAGCACGCTGGCTGGCGGCCCCTGACAAATGACTAATATTCATATTTAGGCACTTTGCAGTTCGCAAAGTGCTTTGACGTACAACATGCTATTAGATCCTCACGGCATTCCAGGCGGGTATTCACATCCTCACACCCGTTTCATGTTTGTCCAGACAGAGGTCTGCAAAGGGGAGGCGACCTGCCCCCGAGTCACACAGCAGAGCCAGCCGGTGTGGACGTTGGAGCCCGGAGTGTTGTTCTCCAGCAGGCTGGCAGGGCTGCACAGCAGCGCGCTCCTGCGGAGCCAATGTGACAATTTCCGGTTGGGATCCAAGAAGAGGACAAGCCCCCACACGCCAGCAGCCCTGTCGTTAGGCTCTCCTGACCCAGCTGCCCAGCGCTGACGCCAACGCTGGGCTCTGCGGCACAAGGGGCGGGCGGTGCGGCCGGCCGTGTGGCCCGTGTTCTCCGCCCTGGGAGAGGTGGGGGCAGGGCCCGGCGTGGGGACACCTGCGCGGGGGCGGCTCCGGGGGACAGGTCCGGCCGAGAGAGCAAGTTCTCGCAGCCGGGCGGGAGGTGCAGGGAAAGACGGAGGAGTTGGGGCTGCTTTTCAAATTCAGCCTCCAAGCTGTTGTCCCCAGAAGGGGAGGTCTCGAGGGGGCCAGAGTCCTGGACACAGAACAAAAGGACCATGAGGGAGAAAGCCACGTTGCTTATCTCATTTATTTATTTTTCCTCCCGGTCTCTGGTTTCCCGGCCGCGATCTGGCCCACAACCTCCTACGTTAGCGCCCTCACCCCCTCTCTGCGCCCCTAATCTCTTCTCCAGGCTTTGCTGAGGGCTGTATTTACCACCACACAGGATTTCCGTGGGTGATAACGCCGGGGCCTGGTTGGAGCTGTCCCTCCTCCCTGGCCAGCTCCTCCTGTCCCTGCGGTGGCCCTTTGCAGCCAGGGACAAGCCCTCGCCCCCCCCAGGAAAGTGACTCTCTCGTCTTCCCTGCACCCGGGGGCCGAGCAGCCCCTCACCCTCACGTCCCTCCCTCCTCGACACTGTGGATCGAGACTTTAAATTAAGAGAAAACAAAAACCTGCACAGTCCTGTCCTGGTCCCCACACACAGGGCTGCCCCACGCGGATGGCCGAGGGACCTAAGAGGCCCTGAGGTGACTCTCCGAGAGGGGGTCGCGCTCACTCAGAGCTCCGGTCTGACGACCCTGGGAGGCACCTTGAGGGCCTCTGGGACACGCCTCGTCCCTCCAGGTCCCCACGGCGCCCGCGGTGGCCGTCCTCGCAGGACACATATCCACCCCCAACGTCCACTCACTCCAGGCTGCTGGGTTCTCATTCAAAACGCAGGTACCTCGGCCGGGCAGGCGGCTCACGCCTGTCGTCCCAGCACTCTGGGAGGCCAAAGCGGGAGGATCGCTGGAGGCCAGGAGTTCGAGACCAGCCTGAGCAAGAGCACGACCCCGTCTTTACTAAAAAATAGAAAGAAATTAACTGGACAACTAAAACATATACAGAAAAAACTAGCTGGGCATGGTGGCGCATGCCTGTAGTCCCAGCTATGGGGGAGGCTGAGGCAGGAGGATCGCTTGAGCCCAGGAGTCTGAGGCTGCTGTGAGCGAGGCTGACGCCACGGCACTCACTCTAGCCCTGGCAACAGAGCGAGACTCTGTCTCAAAAAAAAAAAAAAAAAATTAAGACACCAAATAACTCAGGAAAATGTTGGTTGGGCAGCACATAGCTAAGACTTCAAATTTTTATTGTGTTCTTCTCAAAAGCCTCGGAGCATCACGAGAATACGGCTTTAAGAACTAAGATTCACCCCACCAGGCACTAATGATGTCCAGAAACTATGTGAACAATGTCACTCCACATCCCCACGACGTTTATATCTGTCCAACGCAAAACCGGGGCGGGGGACATGTTAATTTTCTCAGCCTCTTGCTAGCGCACATGCCAGATCTCTTAGCCCCCACGAAAAGCGCCAGATAGATTCTCTACGACTTCAACTGCCTTGAAATATAGACTTGCATTTATCTTGGCCACATTAACGAGATCTGTTTGACCAATACATTTATAGTTATGATGACTGAGGGCAGATTATGGTTGTTAAAATTCGTCCTTGGGACATGAAAACACTCCTCTGTCATTAATACATTGTGTAATATAAACTATGATGTCAGGTCAACGTAAAGGGTAAAAACGTCCCTAAAGTATGCACACATCATTTTTTAAAGCAATTGAGCCTAATGGAATAACAAAGGTCATGATAACAAACCATTACAGCCTTGGTCTTGGCAACTCTGGCCACAGAAGAACCTCCAAGAAACGATCATCATTCCTGCAATGTTATGGCATCCAGAAGACAGGAATGGCTCGCAAATGAGTCATGCGGGCTCAGATCCGCGGTAGCTATGTGAGCGCCGGACGATCAATTATTCATGTGTTTACAGAGAGCTTTCCCGGTTGATGTTAACCAGAGCTGCCTGCAGAGAAGACCTCTCCAGCTGTCCTCGGCCGTCCCGGGGCCTCCGACTAACAACGGCTTTAATTGCCGGGCAGGTCATCCGGAAGGCGCCCCTCCCCTAGACCAAGCGAACTCGATCTCTCTGAGCCTTTATTAGGTGCAAAAACGTTCGTCAGGAGTAATTATGACAACGGTGCTTTATTTGCAGGGCTCCAAGCAGATCCGAAGGAGGGGAGGCAGAAGGAGGGCCCCACCAGGCCTGGGGACTGCAGGAGACACCGGTCGGGGATTGGTAGAGGGAGCAAGAGAAGAGAAGGAAGGGGAGCGACTAGGGGTAGCAGGGAGAGTTCACCTCTGTGCAGCTGAGGGAGCGTCACTGAGGACCACCAGGCAAGAGCGGTCGATAGCCAAATGGGAGTGAACTTGACCCGCCCATCAAAAATGGCCTTGGAAGAAGTTGGATGGGAAGTCACTTCTCAGACCCTTTTGTTACTTAACGCAACCTACAGCCTGTCCAGGAAGACTGATCATGTGACAAAGGCAACTCCTGCCCCTGAGCTAGGCTACAGAGCGCGGGAGCAGGGGCCCCACCGGTCCCCCCGCAGCTGTGTCTCGAGGGACAGCAGGGGTATGGTCAGGGCTGTGGCCCAGGCCTCTTCCCCTGAAGAGAGCACAGTCAGAGCACACAGGGCGATGCCTCAGGGACAGTTGTATTATCCCAACTCCAGGAACATTTGTGGTACCGAGCCAGAATCTCCCCCTTGCTTGAAATTAGGTAATGGTAGGTGCTATCAGAACTCGTTCGTCCATTTCAAAGAAAGTGGTAGAAGCCAACGAGGACATCTGCTCTTGCCGGTGGGAGAGTGTGGTATAAAGTGCCTGGGGTGACAGAACCCGGGGGCAATTCTCCTCCACGGTGCAATAGGAAGGAAAGATGGCAGACAGAAAGATGGCGGCCCCCCTGGTGTGAGGAGCATCCTGGAGCAATTTCTTTTTTCTTTTTTTTTTTATTTGAGACAGGGTCTCATTCTGTTGCTCTGGGTAGAGTGCAGTGGCGTCATGATAGCTCACTGCAGCCTCCAACTCTTGGGCTCAAGTGATCCTCCTGCCTCAGCCTCCCGAGTAGCTGGGACTAGAGGTGTGCACCACAACACGGGGCTAATTTTTCTATTTTTAATAGAGATAAGGTCTTGCTCTTACTCAGGCTGGTCTCGAACTCCTGAGCTCGAGCGATCCACCCGCCTCGGCCTCCCAGAGTGCTGGGATCACAGGCGTGAGCCACCGCGCCCGGCCAATCCTGGAGCACTTTCATCACAGGGCATTGGTGTGAGGCCAGGACCAGGGAGAGCCTGGGTTTCCCTCCTTCACCCCGACCCCCGCCCCCATCCATCCATGAATGCAGGTTTGGAAAATGATCCCAAAGCGAAAGAATGCTTCCTAAAGCCCGCAAAAGAAGAGGGGGTCCAAGACACTTCTCTATGCCTCCTTGCACCTTTCAAGCCCCAGCCCCACCCTTCCGCACCAGCCTCATCCTTTAGTCCTGCTCAGAGGAACCAGGGAGAGAGGGAGCACTTCTAATGTCTTGTCTTCCCAGGAATGCACCACCCCTGCTAAATGGGGTTCCTTGCCCCTGCTTGCTGCTCTCTCTAGAGATCAGAGCCAGAGCTTCTCAAAAGATGGTCAAAAACAGACCTTTGGGAAGGGCGGTGCTAAGCACAGATGTCTTTGTGCAGCCTCTCCAGAGCCGTGAGGCACGCAGGACTTCCCAAACTTACAGGTCCATGGATTCTTTTTTAGGAGCAATCCTTCAGGAAAACTTTCAGAATTCCATGAGCCAATAAACCTTTTGGAAATGCAGTGTTACGGGGTGGTGCCAACACTTTGCTTAGACCTAGAATCAAGGTCTGGTCTGAGAGCCACTGGGTCACTCTCGAAGGACTCTGATATATGTCCTCCACCATCATGGATTGCTTTAGCGTGTCACACTCTGGGAGCTCTGGGGGCACCTGTCTGGAGCTTCAGCCTGCCACCACCATTGGCGACACCCTCAGAAATGGTTTCCCCAAATCCCATTTGGCTGGTCTAGGTCCCCTGGCCTCCACACACACTTTTACCAGGTTGGCAGTCCTGCCACAAGCCCACCTCCTCGCGTGGCCCTGTCATCTGTAAAGGCAGAAGGAGGAAAGTGTTTCTCACGGTGGGACGACTGTCTGGTTTCCAGCAAGCCCTCCCTGATTTCTTCCCGCCCGCGTGTTGATCTCCTGGCTGCGAGTGTCCACCTTTCCCTGTAGCACGGTCGGGAAAGTGACCCTTTCAGGCAGCCCCTGCACAGCCTCTCCCACCCTCTTCTTCCAGAGTCTTCTTCCAGACCTCCCTCTCTGGGCTCACGCTCCCCCGAGACTTCGGCATGAAGTCGCCACACGGAAGGAGACGCCCACTGAGGGTAACTATTTCAGCCTGACCCCGGAGGGCCAACACCCGCAGATGCGAGATCTTTCTGAGGTCTGTGATGGCCCACATTCCTGATCCTGTATTTCAAGTGGAATTGTGTGCACATGTTCAGTCTCCAAAATAAATGGGACATCAGCTTCGCCTTTGGCATGAACCAACTCATTAAATATAAAATAAACACAAGTAAATGGCTTTTAAATCTCACTGACGGAAAGCTTGGCAACTACTCGCAGAGTCTAGAGGTCATTGGGACCTCTCTTCACACTGGAATCTTCCTCACGCTCTGAGCAGCAGGAGGAGACTCCCGCCCAGGGGGAAGGACATCTGGGGGCCCTCCCACTCGAGAACTGCCCTGCAGTGCTGGCCGCCCCAGGGCCTGTCCACAGAGAATGGCGGGTTCTGTGGGAAGTGTGGCCTTTGACACAGACGGGGCATGACAGAGTGGATGTCACTTCTTGCAAGAGGCTAGAAATTCAGGTCTAAGGCATTCCGCTTGCCACTGATTACAAATACCTAGGAGTAGCCACCAGCCTTGGGTTTCTGATCAGTCCCTAAATATTAGCTCCCCTTAGCCAATATTCACATGGCTTCCTAAGTCCTCTGTGCCTTCATGCTACCATGGGTTCTTGAATGTTCCATTAGTAATGCTACTTGCCGAACCCTTCATTTTTCTCAGTCTATCTGTAGTTTCAGTATAAAGTGGATTTACTGGGAACAGTGATGGCCCATGTTATCTAGACAATTGTTTTAATTCTCCACTTCACACCAAGGGGGCAGAAAACAAATCGCAATAACTCACACCGACCAGCAAACATACGCACACGCACTTGTTAACTTGTGACTTTACTGCAAAGCACAGCCAGAGTTCAGTGATGACTGACCTCTTTTATAAACTAAAGTGAAAAATGCACAGTCTTTGGTTAACAGCATGTTACTTGTTAGCTCTTCCAAGAAGCTTGTTTATCTGCGTGAGCAGGTCCATTTTGCAGGGAATCCGGCTCTGGTCGGGTGTCGGGAGTTCGTTGGCTTTGTCTGCTCACCTCAGTCAGTTTTCAAAGTCAGACCTTGTGCCGAGAAGTTAGTAAGGTGTGAAACTAGCCAAAGTCGCTTCCGTTTATCTACGGTTTCTGGAACATTTTTCATGCTTTAGTCAAATTCCTGATACAACCAAAGGACAAAATGGCGACGTAAGATCCACTTGCTCAGAACTCTGAGTTGCACGGTTCCGTCAGTAAAAAAAATCAGTCACTGGATTTTAAATAAACTGACATATCCTCTCCTTTTCTCCTTTTAAAGGTTTTCAGGGACCTATTTCAGACCACACAGTCAGTGTTCTTCTCCTCCACGGACCTCAGGACGTTTTTCACCCTGAGTTTTACCGAGACGAGAGTTGAGGCGACCAGCAAGGATCCAGAAGGCCATCATGACAGCACGGCCACCGTCCTGGGCACTTGAGGAGACTGACGCCATCTGAGAAATGACAGTGCCAGGTCCGAGGAGACCTATGGAAAACTAGTCCCCGAAGAGCCTCCTGCAGGTGGGGCTTTTTGTGCCCTCCGAACAGCAGCCCGAGGATGGAGGAGGAAAGTGAAGTCGCATTCCAGCCTTATTTGGGGAGCAATTTAAATTTCACTGCATGCCCCACGCAGAGAAGTGATAAAACATTCCAGAACATTCTTCTGGCTCACCCACTCTTCCTCTTTCTCTCCTCCTTCCCTGATGAGTAGTCTAGTGAGATGACGGAGGTTAGCACTCTTGGTAGATAAATGGAGAAGAAAATCATTCCATCATCACAGTTAAGCAGGGAGTTTTGAGAATCCCGTGAAGGCCCACGAGGTTATCAAAACTATATATTTTTGTCCTGTGTCCAGGGACACTGGCAACATCAAGACACGAGGAAGTCCCCAAGAGGAAAAACTTGAAAATGCTGAGGTGTCAGTTAAAACACTGCTTCGAGTTTTGTCATTGTTGAGGACATTTTTTTTTTAAAGGCATCTGATATTCCAGGACACGTGGTTCCCATCAGTGGCCCAGCAGGTACACCGGATCTCCCACTTGGATTGTCCCTGGGTTTTCCAGAACAAAATACTGTCCAAAGAGAGGTGCTTTCCCATACAACTTCTGTTCCGAAGGGTCACACAGGCGGTAACTGCAAGAGGAGAAAGATCGTGGTGAGTTGCAGCCCAGCAGAAGCAGGAGCTCAGCCGCCACGTGGCTGCTTCTCCGCCCGCGTGAGTGCCCATCCCACCCAGGACCGCCAGGCTGCGCGGCTCGGCAGGGGGCACCTGTCCCACCGAAGTCTAACAGGACGGTGCCTCCCGGGGTGGGCAGCGTGCCCAGCGCACGGCTACGGGAGCACCCAGCGGCCACGTTCCCACATCCTTTCTCCACCTTAATGTTCCCCTTTTCAGCACCGAGAGATTCGGTACTCGGTACGTCTAGACATACTTCACACCTTCCTTTTCCCTGGGAATCTTTCTTCCTGACTCTTCTGTGTCTGCCGCTTGAACCCAGAGTCACCCTTTATACCATTGTCCTCACTTTCCATAGTTTGTCCACAGTTGCCGGGTCCTGGAGTTCTTCCTGCACAGCGTCACCTGACTCGCTTGCTCTTCCTCATCCCCACCATCGCAGCCCTGCTTCCCGCGTGAGCAAACTGTTGCAGTAACTTCTTAACCACCTTCTCTTCCTCACGCTCCACTCCCCTTCCAAGTCACTGTTGACACTACACTGTATCACTGTGTTAACTGTGCTTCGGTCCCATCAGTCCTGGGCTCAGAAACCTTCCATGGCTCCCCAGTGCCTAAAGAATAACACTCCAGCTCTTCAGCCTGGTGGTGTGCAGGGCCCTCTACCTGCCCTCAGCGGGCTTTTTGAAACCTGTTGCCCTCTGCTCCTTACCTGCACGTGTGCGGCACCTGCTGGATTCCACCTTGCTTTGCATTCTACCGGCTCTGTGAGTGAGTCCTCTGTGGGATGTCCCTCGCCAGGTCCCCAGCATTAGAATTCTACCTGCCTCAAAGCCCAGCTCCCAGGAATGAAGCCTGGGATCCCCCAGCCGGGAGCAGTTTCTCCTCCTCAATTGTCTTTGCGCCCCCAACACTCACATGTCTTGTCCTGTAACGTCAGGGCACAAGGCCATCTGTTCTACAAGACAAAGTCCCTGGAGAGCTGGAACTGTGTCTAACGCCCCTGTCTGCTCACACCCGACATGGGGCCTCGATGTCACCATGACCCACAATCGTCTGCTGAACAGACAAAGGTGCTGGGCAGTAAAATGTGACGTAGTGTGGACAGAGCAGTAGGAATTTCTTTGTCGGGCAGAAAACTCAAGAAGCTGCGGGAAGAAGGCACAGGAGCAGATGTGTGGGGAAAACACGGCAAGATCCCCCCACCGCCCCTCCACTGGGAGAAATATTTCCTTCCATTTTTTGTTTAAGCTGACCCCAATTTTACATCACTTTTATATTGACAACATTTTTCTAGGAAACGTTAATTTCATTCTGCCTTGCTTTAAAAAATCTCTTGTGACCACTTGGTTCTAATTTTGTCCTTCACATCAGAAATGGCTAATGAGAAAACGGAGAAAGTCAACTCTAGAACCTCCTGGAGACCCTCAGCCCCTCGCTCAGACTTTAAACACCACAGCGGCAGTGCCGTGTCCGTTCTGTGCTCTGCTGTGTCCCCAGCAGAGACTGGTACCACGCCTGGTATATGTAACCGCGCTAGAACATGTTGGTGGAACAAAGCAATGACTAAGAGGATGAATGAAAAGTCTAAGCCGCTGACCCAGGCTGCCCGGCCTCGCCAAGGCTGTGGTTCCCTCTCTCTGGAATCAGGTTTCTGCCGTGACCTTGGACCCAAGGGACCAGGCATCTCCCCTAGTCCGCCTCTCCTCTGTCCTCCGTCCGCAGGACGTCCCGGGGCCTGTGTCTGCCCCAGGGTGGCCTCTCCAGGATGAGGCCAGACCAGCCATTTCTGTCATGGGGTTTCTGGTTGAGGCTGAGCTCTGTGGTCTCGGTCCCCGCTCTGACGTCTCAGGGAGCAACTGAGAGAGGGAGTTCTGTGCGTCACACGGGCAGTTCATAAAGAAGGTCACACACACTATCTCCTTTAGCCCCCGTAACCCGCCTCTGTGGGGATGTGCATTATCTCCGTTTTACAAGTGAGTCTCGGAGGAGCATACGACTTGTCCAAGGCCACAGATCTGGGTGGTCCTGCTGAGGCCAGACCCCAGGTCTGGGGGGTCCGCAGTGAGGCCTGTTCCCACCCAGGACGCAACCCCCGGCCATCGGGCCACCCCCCAAGTACGCCCGCAGGCCTGGGGGGGATTGAGGGGTCTAAATAACTTGTTCACCTCCAGGAAGGTTCAGCCACTCACGGGTGTCACCTGTCCCTCCCCACCGGCCACACCTGTGCACACCACGCCCTCGCCAGGTCGCCAGGAGGGGGACCCGGAGGAGCCGCGGCCCCTCCCCGCGCAGCCCCCCAAATGGCGCGAGTGGGGGGAAGGGATGGTTTGTAAAGTGTACGTGTGGTCACCTGGCTCGCAGGTGGCCGTCGGCTCCGCTGTCTGGGAATACAAACGCG
Source organism: Eulemur rufifrons (assembly GCF_041146395.1). NCBI lineage: Eukaryota > Metazoa > Chordata > Mammalia > Primates > Lemuridae > Eulemur > Eulemur rufifrons. The sequence continues at coordinate 122,479 of NC_090993.1, read as the reverse complement.
ACGCCCTGCGGGGTGGAGACGCGGCTCCCAACCGGCCCCGCGGCCAGGGCTTCCCGCGGGCAGCACCTGGGGCTCGGCCCCGCCCTCGGGCAGCACCTGGGGCTCGGCCCCGCCCCCCGGCAGTACCTGCGGCTCGGCCCCGCCCTCGAGCAGCACCTGGGGCTCGGCCCCGCCCCCGGGCAGCACCTGGGGCTCGGCCCCGCCCTCGAGCAGCACCTGGGGCTCGGCCCCGCCCCCCGGCAGCACCTGCGGCTCGGCCCCGCCCTCGAGCAGCACCTGGGGCCTCGGCCCCGCCCCCCGGCAGCACCTGCGGCTCGGCCCCGCCCTCGAGCAGCACCTGGGGCCCCGCCCCGCCCTCGGGCAGCACCTGGGGCTCGGCCCCGCCCTGGGGCAGCACCTAGGGCTCCCCCCCGCCCCCCGGGCAGCACCTGGGGCTCGGACCCGCCCTCTGGCCCTGCCCCGCCCCCCGGCAGCACTTCCGGCCTCGGCCCCGCCCCCCGGCAACACCTGCGGCTCCGCCCCGCCCTCGGGCAGCACCTGGGCCCCGCCCTCGGGCAGCACCTGGGGCTCGGCCCCGCCCCCCGGCAGCACTTCCGGCCCCGCCCTCCGGTCCCGCCCCGCCCTCGGGCAGCACCTGGGGCTCAGCCCCGCCCTCGGGCAGCACCTGGGGCTCGGCCCCGCCCCCCGGCAGCACTTCCGGCCCCGCCCTCCGGTCCCGCCCCGCCCTCGGGCAGCACCTGCGCCCCGCCGGCCCGCGGAGGGCGAAGCGCGGTCTCTGGCGCCCCCTGGTGGTGCCGACGGGGCACTGCAAGCGGCCCCTCCGCGCACCGAGCCTCGCTCCGCAGACTGAAATCACGGCGTTGCCTCGTGCATCGGTCTTCCAGGATTTTCCCCATGGATATTCCAGCGGGGATTAATAAATCGCAGGCCCATTTAAAATCTCCTTTCTTGGTGCCTTTTCTCTTTGAATGAACACAAAACACGCATCCGCTCTAAGCAGCAGCAGGCCCGGGATGCTCTCTTTGGCTTAAGCAGAGGTCTCCGCGCCGAGCAGGTGCGGTGTGGACGGAACCACTTGCTCACCGTCCACACTGCCCGGGTCGCTCCTTTACAGCGTCCAGGCCGCCGTCCCTGCCCTCCCGCCACCGCGCAGGCCCCAGTGCTGGGGTTCGTGGGGAGACGAGTGACCCGGCACGGGCCACTCCTGAGGCCTCACGACCTACAACCTCTGTGGCCAGGTGGCAGATGAGCGAGCCCTGCGACAGCTCCCCAGGGAGGGGCGGGTGTCCCCTAAAACAGCTTCAGAGACCGGAGAGAAGTGGCCTCAGGCATCTCCCTGAGAACGTGGACAGTTGACAGACTGGGACTGCCAATGACCCTGGCTTACCTGGTCACTGCGTACAGCATTTGAGCATCTGTAAGAATGTATTTATTGCCTTACTCCAGTCTGCCAGAAGAGGTACTGTAAGTTCTTTACACAAATAAACGGAGAGTGCAAGAACCTAAGCGACCTGCCGACGTCAGAGCCAGACGTGGGCAGGGGTCTGTCTCCTCCCGCAGGGTCCCCTCCACTGCGTCCTTTCCACCTTTGCCTCAGCGCGGCACAGCCTGGCACAGGCGGCTGGCGGCCAGCGCCGCCCCTGCCAAAGCACCCGCGCGCCCTGCAAACCGCAGCCGAGCGTCCACGCGCTAACCGCGCGGTGTTCTTTCTGCCGGGCAAGATGTCCTGGCGGCAGCAGTGCCTGCCTCCAGCCGCCCTCAGGCACGGGGATCGGTGTGTACGCCACCTTCCCTTAAGAAACAAGAGGGTAATTCCATCTCGGTACTTTCCTGGTAGCACCCAGGCCCGCACTGCGCCAGCGCTGCCAGTGTTTTGCAGACACGGGCTCCCCTGGACCCCTGCATGAGGCTGTGTTTCTTTTCCTCGCCCTGCTCTGCCAGCCCGGCTGTGCCCGGGGGGCTGCTGACACAGCGGGGAGGGCTGGGTGGGCAGAGGCCTCCTGCCCAGCGCTTGCAACGCCAGCCCCGAGGACCGCGAGCGACACCAGCCCCGGGCACCGGGAGCGACGCCAGCCCCGGGCACCGCGAGCGACGCCAGCCCCGGGCACCGCGAGCGACGCCAGCCCCGAGGACCGCGAGCGACGCCAGCCCCGGGCACCGGGAGCGACGCCAGCCCCGGGCACCGCGAGCGACGCCAGCCCCGGGCACCGCGAGCGACGCCAGCCCCGAGGACCGCGAGCGACGCCAGCCCCGGGCACCGCGAGCGACGCCAGCCTGGACACCGCCAGCCCCGGGCACCAGGAGCGACGCCAGCCCCGGGCACCACGAGCGACGCCAGCCCCGGGCACCGCGAGCGACGCCAGCCCCGAGGACCGCGAGCGACGCCAGCCCGGGCACCAGGAGCGACGCCAGCCCGGGCACCGCGAGCGACGCCAGCCCCGGGCACCGCGAGCGACGCCAGCCCCGGGCACCAGGAGCGACGCCAGCCCCGGGCACCGCGAGCGACGCCAGCCCCGGGCACCAGGAGCGACGCCAGCCCCGGGCACCACGAGCGACACCAGCCCCGGGCACCACGAGCGACGCCAGCCCCGGGCACCGTGAGCGACACCAGCCCCGGGCACCGAGAGCGACGCCAGCCTGGACACCGCGAGCAGTACCAGCCCTGGGCACCACGAGCGACGCCAGCCCCGGGCACCACGAGCGACGCCAGCCCCGGGCACCGCGAGCGACGCCAGCCCCGGGGACCGCGAGCGACGCCAGCCCCGGGCACCGCGAGCGACGCCAGCCCCGGGCACCGCGAGCGACGCCAGCCCCGGGCACCGCGAGCGACGCCAGCCCGGGCACCACGAGCGACGCCAGCCCCGGGCACCGCGAGCGACGCCAGCCCCGGGGACCGCGAGCGACGCCAACCCCGGACACCGCGAGGAGTACCAGCCCCGCGCACCAGAGACAAGCAGCGCGGCTCTGAGCCTCGCCCAGCAGCACAGCGGCGGTTGCTGACACCACCGTTTGCTTCCCTTCCCGTGATTTACGTGACGTGGCCAGGCCTTTCCCTCCCCGGTCTATGACCCCCTGCCCCGGGAGAACATGAATCACAGACCCGAGGCAATTCAAATCTCACCAAGAGACAGGAGGAGACACCTCCGCGGGCTGCACTGTCTCCCGGGCTAGTGGAGCAATTAGGGGCCGCACGGGGCCGGCTCCTGGCGCCCTCGCTGTGTGTCCGGGGTCAGCCGTCCTCCTCCGAACACGGGCTCCCACTGCAGGGAGACGGGCGCTGGGGTGCTTTGAGGGGTGAGGGGGAACAGGACGGATAAAGCCCCAAACCACCCGCTGGCTCGCACAGGGTCATCCAGCTCTGCACAGACAGAGTCCCCCACGTTACAAGGAAGAACACCCAGGGCCGGAGTCGGGGGCAGTGGGGACGGGGGACTTGCTGGTGACCACAACAGTCCGTGTGTTGTGCCACAGCCAGGTCTCCGGACCCCGATGCCGGACTCTCTCCATGCCACCCCCACCCCCACCCCACCCCACCACCCCGCGCCTCCTCCTCCCCCCAGCTCCGCTGCGGCCACGGAAACCAGGAGACTGAGCTCTGAGCGCCTTCACAGGACAGTCACACGCTATGGTTGCTGTTTCTCAAAACCCTGCTCCTCCCACAGATTTCTGTCACAGTGGCACTCCCCCAACATTTATCATGAAAATTCCCAAGCAGGAAAGCAAGTTAAAGAACTTTATAGCAAACGCCCATTTACCGGCTGTTTGGAGTCTCCACTTAACATGTTGCTGTGTTTCCTTCACTACATATTTATCCATCCATCAGTTTTTTTTCTTTTCTTTTTTTTTTTTTTTTTTTTTTTTTTTTTGCAGTTCCAACTACGTTGCAGACCCCAGTACACGTCACCTCTAAACAGTTCGGCTTGCATATCATTACCTAGCATTAAACTGTTATGTACTCTTTTTTAGGTAAAATTTCCATGGAATGAAATGAACCCAGCTTAAATGTTCTCTATTTATAGAAAAGTCATTTCCTATTTGGAATGTTGAGAAACATCCCTCAAAATGACAGGATTCGAGGCGGGAGGATCGCTTGCTGTCAGGAGTTCAAGACCAGCCTGAGCAAAAGTGAGACCCTGTCTCAACTAAAAATAGAAAAATTAGCCGGGCATGGTGGCGCATGCCTGTAGTCCCAGCTACTCGGGAGGCTGAGGCAGGAGGATCGCTTGAGCCCAGGAGTTTGAGGTTGCTGTGAGCGAGGCTGACACCACGGCACTCTAGCCCGGGCAACAGAGTGAGACTCTGTCTCAAAATAAATAAATAAAAAAGCCTTCAGTTGGTCACAGCCCCCTCTGTGAACGCTCCCGCAGGTCACACACAGAGCTGGGCACAGAGACGCACCTGCTGTGCACCTGGAGGATTCCTCGAGTCCCACCCGTTTGACTTCTGTCTTGACCACTCTCTCTCTCTGCCAGGTGGCCCAGGCCCTTGATGGCCATGTGTCCACCTTGCTGTGACCTGGCCCTCACGCTGGGACCCGACTCCATAGATGACCAGTGCTGGCCAGGGGGGTCAGGCCCGGGGCCTCGTGCCTGCGGGGCATGTGCTGGCGGGACAGGAGCACGCCGGCCCAGCGTGGGCTTGCCGGGAGAGGGGGACAGACAGTGGCTCTGGGACAGCAGCCTTGGCAGGAGGGGCTGGTGCTGATCAAAGAAGACTGAACTGCTGACCCAGACAAGGCCACCAGCGTGGTGAGAGGCGGAAGGAAGGGGAAGTGGCAAGCCTCACACTCCAGGAATGAGTCCTGCCACAGAAAGTCCCAGCATGACCTCTCCGTGATGTGTTCTTTCATGGTGGCTTTGACACAAGAGGGCCACACCTCCACTGCGTTCTTCTCCAAGTCTCCTGGGGCTTTGCCCAGAGCAGTCCCTGCCCTCCCCTCCCCTCCAGGAGTGATGCCCCGGGAGGACCGAAGCCAAGGGTCTCAGGGGCCGCAGATCTGAGACCTGACATTCCCCCTGAGACCCTGCATTCAGTGCCACAGGGACCAATTAGGATAAGCACCATAAGTTCACGGTCAGAGTTTGGGGATTTCCTGGGTCCCAGATTTGGCAAGTAATAGCCATGACGTGCTCGGACCCATAATTGTTATTAATGTTATTGTTTTAGCAAAAGTAATGCAGGTTAATTACAGAAAGTTTGGAGACGACATATAAGAATAATGTTTTCTGTAATTCTATTACTGTCCCAAAAAAGTGCCTCTAGTAACATTTTGCTTTATATCCTTTCAGCATTTTTTTTTTTTTTTTTTTTGAGACAGGGTCTCGCTCTGTCACCTAGGCTAGAGTGCAGTGGCATCATCATAGCTCTCTGCAACCTCAAATTTCTGGGCTCAAGTGATTCTCCTGCCTCAGCCTCTGGAGTATCCAGTACGACAGGTGCGTGCCACCATGCCTGGCTAATTTTTCTATTTTTTGTAGAGGCGAGGGTCTTGCTCTTGTTCAGGCTGGTCTTGAACTCCTGGCCTCAAGCAATGCTCCCGCCTCCCAGAGTGCTAATGATACAGGCGTAAGCCACCTCGCCCGGCCTTCTAGCCTTGTATCTACTCATGTGCCTTTGTATAATTTTTAAAAGTAAAATCAAATAAACCAAAACTAAAAGGTAAATACTATACATGCTATTTTGTAATCAGCTTTGTAAAATTAATAATAACAGTTGACCATCTTTGTATACAACTTAAAATTATTCTCTGTAATTGTGCCTTCACTTAAGATTTTTTCTTTTCTTTTTTTTTTTTTAGACAGAGTCTCACTCTCTTGCCTGGGCTACAGTGCCATGGTGTCAGCCTAGCTCACAGCAACCTCAAACTCCTGGGTTCCAGTGATCCTCCTGCCTCAGCCTCCTGGGTAGCTGGGACTGCAGGCATGCGCCACCATGCCCGGCTAATTTTTTTCTATTTGTAGTCGTTTGGCTAATTTCTTTCTATTTATAGTAGAGATGGGGTCTCGCTCTTGCTTAGGCTGGTCTCGAAATCCTGAGCTCAAACAATCCGCCAGCCTTGGCCTCCCAGAGTGAAGATTTTTTTCTTAATAGAATTTTAAAGTAAACATAAGAGTAGAAAGAATAGTGCAATAAGCTTCAATATAATTTTCCCCGAAATTTTATCTTGACACCTTCTTATGTGCTCATCTATCCTTTTTTTTTTTTGCTACAATTGTATATAGCAGATCCCAGAAACCATGTCTCTTCGTTCCTACATACATACAAGCTTCTCTAAGATATGCAGACATTTCTTATATAACCACAATGCCATTACAACACCTACTAAATTAGAAACACTCAGTCCATGATAAAATTTGCCAACATAACTAAGCAACGTGTTTTCTAATTGGTGTTATTTGAATTATGAATTCTAAATGAAAAATAAAATTATCTGTGCAAGACATACTGGTGGCCAAAGCACCCAGGGACATTTCCCAGATTGCCTAGTCGCTGGGACCCTCTTCAGCCCCCAGGCTCTGTGTGTGGTGCTGTCACTGCGACCCTGTGTGCCCAGTCCTACCTCCTCAGCGTCTCCAGCGGCTCCTTCCTGCTCATGACGCCAGTGTCCGGGTCCACCGTGGTCACAATGCACCTGGACACACACACACACACACACACGCACAGCATCAAACAGGGGACAAAGCAAAGTGACCTCCCTGCATCCCGGAAGGGACAGGACAGAGCCTTACCTGGAACAAGCCATCACCCTTTTCAGTTCCACGTCACCAATAAGAATCTCGTCCCAAGAATCCTAAGGGACGAAGCAGAAATTTCTATGAACACCTCTGAGCCCTGAGGCTCTGACACACACGTGTAGAGACTCCCACGGATAAACAGCCCAGCCTTCAGAATAACCTGATCCAATGGGTCATAGTCAATGAATAGCACACCCTTCAGAATAACCTGATCCAATGTCAAAGTCGCTCAGACCTTTAAAAAAAGGAAAAAAGTGAAATCCGAGAAAAGGGACACTAGGCACAGCCTTACCTCTGCGTAGACTCCACATCCTGAAATTACGATGTTGGGCCTGAAGTTAGTTGCTTTAACTTTCTTTTCCAGCCTGGAGTTGAGATCCGCCAAGGATGCCTCGGAAAGAACCAAGAATGGGCTGGCATCCGGGTAGGCAATCTGAGGAGGAAACAGAGATTGCAATGACACGTGGCACACACACTTCTCAGGGGGTTCGTGTGTCTGGTTCCAGGAAACCCCCACCCCACCCCGTCTTTCTGAGTATTTCTCTAGTTCCTTTTACAGAAAAGTCACATTGACTCAGAAACTTCAGCTTTGCAGGTAACAGGAACCGCACGGTCCACGGCCTCGGAATCCTAGAGCTGCCACCAGCGTGTGCCCTTGGGGACATCACTTCACCTTTCTAAGCCTCCAGTTTCTTTAATAAGGTGGTTGGGTTTGATGACCTCATTACGTTTGCTTACAATGCTCACTAATTCCATGGACAATTATTTTTTATGCAACTTGCCAATTAATTTTAAGTATTTATCTAGACCACAGTTTTATGATCATGGTAAAAGTAAAACCCTGCTTTTAGGATGAAGCCGCACGGCCTCCTTCCCGGACGGGCCAGCCTGATCATCTGCAGTGTGTGATCCCCATAGCCACCGACTCTGGACTACGGTCTGACACACAGCTGCAAACACACCGCAAACAGTGTGGACTCCAGGTGCCATTAGAGAGTGGAGTGAAGAGAAGACTCTGGTGTAAGAACAGTTTTGAAAACGCTTTTGGCACCAGAGCGTTGACACAACAGGACGGAGGATGTGGGAGGGGAAAATGCAAATGCGGAGACCCTCCCATCACCAAACACAAAGGATGCTCCCAAGGGAAGGGCTTGGTTTCCGCTGTGACCGGGTCTGGGGGTGGCGGGGCCGCCTGGCAAAACAACGGAGCCCAGTTCACGGAGATGCCGCCTGCACCCCCCGGGCTGGGGCGACTGCTGCCCAGGCGTGGGGGAAGCCGAGCCTCTCACCCGCCCTTTGGCCGGGAACAGGTCCTCTACTTGGTGAGGGTCCCTCGGGCGCATGTGAGGCTCGAAGTGCACCAGGCGGTAGGGCTGCGTCTTCAGGAAGTTTGTGATCCACTGCGCGGCCGCCTCGCCGCAGTCCCTGCCCTCGATCTCCAGGCCGTGCACCCTGCAGAGGTGACAGCAGCAAAGGACCGGCACGGCTGTGACAACGCGCACGTCCTGGCACACCCGGGACGTACCCGAAAAGCCACCCCGAGCGCGACGGTGCCGTCATTCCCTGGTTATCAGAAGACGTCATTTCAGCACAAGGCCACGTGAAGATGGAAACATTTTAAGCCTTCCTTTCCCCATTCTTAAAACCGAGTGATGCCTGGCCGGGCGCGGTGGCTCACGCCTGTCATCCCAGCACTCTGGGAGGCCGAGGCGGGTGGATCGCTGGAGGTCAGGAGTTCGAGACCAGCCTGAGCAAGAGCGAGACCCCGTCTCTACTAAAAATAGAAAGAAATTATCTGGCCAACTAAAATATATATAGAAAAAATTAGCGGAGCATGGTGACGCATGCCTGTAGTCCCAGCTACTCGGGAGGCTGAGGCAGGAGGATCGCTTGAGCCCAGGAGTTTGAGGTTGCTGTGAGCTAGGCTGATGCCACGGCACTCACTCTAGCCTGGGCAACAAAGCGAGACCCTGTCTCAAAAAAAAAAAAAAAAAAACAAACTGAGTGACGCCTTCCCCTACTCGGAAGGAATGCGGGGAGGCCGAAACGAGTTAATGTGATTTCGAAATGTACTGAACTGAAGAAAACTACCGTATCAGTATAAAGCAAGCTAATAATTATTGCAAAATCTGGTTCACCCGGCTGAACAGCAACCAGATATCTTTATTAACAGGCCTGGCTGTACGTGGCCAGTTAAATATTAATAACGGCAACGTATGTGAAATGTTCTATCAAGTCTAAGACATTATAGGTAACAGTAACCCGCTGGAGTTGACTGCTAGCAGTAACTCCGTGACATGTGAAGTCCCCCTTCCCCAGTGCATCCCCGTGTGCAGGGCTGTTTGGGGTCATGTGAATTTCACGGCTGCATAGAAGAAATAAACGCTGTTGCGTAGCTCACTGTCTCCCCCAGTGCAGGATCATCACCACCGCGGGTGTTCAGGGTAACTGTAGGTAGCGCCTGAAGGCAGCACTCAGGAACTGCAAATTGTACAGAGAAAGCGATTCTCTTCAGTTTAGTGATAATAAATCCTAAACTTTTAGCAACATTTGATAATTACCTCTTCCAACATAGGAAGAAGAGAACTCAGGTCCAGAGACCTCAGTGGGCAACAGTTTCTAGCTAGAATTTCGTAACTTTCTTTGTGCCAATATTGTTTCAGTTACTTTCTATACCTGTCAAATTAAATAGACATAGCCACATGGATTTTCCTTTTAAAATAAATGTGTTCAAGATTTTTTTTTTTTTTTTTGACAGAGTCTCTCTCTGTCACCCGGGCTAGAGTGCCGTGGCATCAGCCTCCCTCACAGCAACCTCCAACTCCTAGGCTCAAGCCATCCTCCTGCCTCAGCCTCCCGAGTAGCTGGGACTACAGGCATGCGCCACCATGCCCGGCTAATTTTTCTATTTTTTGTAGAAACGGGGTCTAGCTCTTTCTTGCTCAGACTGGTCTTGAACTCCTGGCCTCAGGCAATCCTCCTGCCTCAACTTCCCAGAATGCCGGCATTACGGGCATGAGCCACCGCGCCAGGTGACAGTTTTTGATATGACATTATTTCCTGTCACAGGCTATGGACTACAGTTAGCATTCACAGTGCATTTTAATTCAACACATGGAAACTGTAATAAGAGTATAATTAGATCAAACTTTAATTTTCCCATCATAAGATAAGAAATCAACCCTGGACGGGATTTCCTAGAGGCAAAGCTGTTTTCCCAGAATACCTGCTTCCTCGCAGCCCTTGTGACGCCGAGGAAAGAGCGTCCTCGCAGAGCACCCTCCCGGGCTAACTCTCCACCCTCGGTCCGACACTGACCACGGGCAGCTGCAGCTGGATCACTCTTCTGCCTGCAGCTGTCCCTTTCTTATTTTGGAAACTTCCTCTCCTTAGAACTAAATGTCACGGGTCACCGCCACTTGCGGCTCCTTTCCTAACTGGAATTTGGAAGGTACTCGGTCTTTCCAAGCAAAGCAGGGAAAGTCGTCTGACAATGCCTAGGTCTAACCTCATCTCTTCTGGGACTCTGTCCCCCACACTCCCACCCCGCTGTTGTGCTTCATCCTTCAGTGGAGTCATTTCTCTCTCGCTGACATGCTTTTGCTTCCAGGGTTTTTTACATGAGACTTTCGTGTCTCTCAGCCCCAGCAGACAAGCTTTGAAGCTGCTTCCTTGTTTCTCCCCCTTTGACATCTTCCAGGGGTTGCGGACTTAGCCGTGCGGACCGCACGTTGGCGACCAACGGGTAAGTAGCGATACTGTTTCTCAGGGTTCCCTCCACGGTTCACGCTGCCTCAGAACTGCATGAATAACACTCACACGAGGGCTAAGACCGGCCCGTCCCTACCTGCACTTGTGCACTGCGTTCGTGGCGGGCGTTTGGACGGGCAGCGGGAGGTCCTTCATGTAGGCCGCGCTGAGAGCCAGGGTGTCACCGTCACACGTCAGGGAAATCAGCACCAGGCGCGGTTCCTGGCGAGCAGTGACCATGTTTCCCTCCTGGTTGATCACGAGCCAAAACCTGCCATTTGCAAAAACACAGGGTGCGTGTGGGCCACCACGGCGGGTAGCCAGACTGTGAGAGACCTTCAGTTAGGCGCCGTCATCTTTGATTTCCTTCCCGTACGCCTGGCGCGTGTGTGAGAGTCTGCGGGGTGCGTCTGTCTGTCTGTCCCAAACATCAACGCAGCAGCAGGCAGGGCTGATTCTGTCGGTCAATTTCAAAGGGTTTAATAACCACGCGAGCGTCTGACATAAGAGCTGCGGAACATTCTGAGCTTCTGGAGGGCACAGAAATCAGAGATGCTAGTTACGTTTTCATCTCAATTGCCAGAGAGCTCGATCGCTTTCATTAAACATGTCCCCAAGGAGATGACAAGGCTCTGTGGCACAAGAAACACAGTGCCTGACACCCCATGGACACTGTGCTCTTCTCCAGGGAAACAGCAAGACTGTTGCTCGGTTCACAGGGCCTGGGACGCTTGAGCAGCACGCAGTGTCACCTACACCTTGCCGGTTCCACCCCCGCCACCCCCACCACCTTTTAAAAGATGTTGTTTCAATACTCAGTGCCGAGCATTCTGCCATTGGCTCAGCCGTCTATTGCTAATATAGGCAATACTTTTGTGAGCCAGTACTCCTGGTCTAGAGGTACTTCCTAGAAAAAAAGATAAATGGAGAAATTAGAGCAATAGAAAGAACCATTTCCAGAAAAAGAGCAACACGTTTGTGTAGGTTACCTGTCAGCTACCAAGGAAGTTGGCATTTTAAACATTGGCATTTCAGTCATCTCAGCACACACTGATCAAACGATTACAGTTATATGCTATTGGGGTCCCCAGACAGAAGCAGAAAATATGGCAGATACTTTAGGTTATTAAAGATATTTTTTGCATCACCTCCAGCAGGCTATGATGGTTGAGTTGTCCAGCTACACTAGAAAAATATGGTTAGTATAAACCCTTTCCTTAATTGTCATTTTATCAAGACCTTCCTCTTGCAAAGAGACAGAGCCAAGCTCTATTCTGCTCTAAATCCTTGGGACCACATGTAAGTATTCTTTCTAATATTTCTTCCTGGTAATCACAGCAATCTGATCTTTCCAAAATGCTGATCTTGTCACTCCCTCATTCAAAATGCCTCCCTGGTTACTGCTTTCTAAATAAAACTAACTCTTGAGCAACCTGTGCAAGGCCCTTCATAATACAGCTGTTTCCAGAGCCAATCTTACCTCCCACACCTTCACACCTGCCAGTCTTTTACATAGATTTTTTAATGGTAGTAAAAGATATACAACATAAAATATCTAGCATACGCTAGGTCTCGACCCAAAAGAATCGAAAGCAGGGCGTCAAACAGATACTTGGGCATCAGTGTTCTTCACAGCATTATCCGCAACGCTAAAAAGGTGGGAACAACGTAAGTGCTCAACAGCAGAGAATGGAATTTTTAAAATGTGGTTGTAACCAAGGCATTAAGTACATTCAGTGTTGTGCAACCAGCACCACTCTATTTGCAAAAGCTTTTCATCATCCCACACGGAAACTCTGTACGCATTAAGCAACAGCTCCCCACTCCCCTGCCCGCAGCTGCTGGTAACCTCTAATCCACTTTCTGTCTCTGCGGATGTGTCGAGGCTACATGTTTCACATAACTGGAATCACGCAATACTCGTCCTTTTGTGTCTGGCTTGTTTTAATAAGCATTACGTTTGAAGGCCCATCCGTCCATGTTGTAGCATATATCAGAACTTCTTTCCTTTTTATTGGCTGAATAATACTCCACGGTGTGTGCGCGCCCCATTTTGTTTATCCACGCATCCATCGATGGATGCTTGGGTTCTCTCCACCTTCAGCTGTTGAGAATAATGTCGCGAGGAACATTCGACATTCAAGTGCCTGTTTCCAATTCCCTTTGGTAACGGCTTCAGAGTATGCCAGCCTTTCCACCAGCATGCCCCATCCTCTCAAGCCCAGTGTCTTTGCCCAGCTTATTCCCTCTCTAGAATGTTCTTCTCCCAATTTATTTGTCTAGAAAGGTCGTAACCATGTTCCAATTTTCAGCTCAAGCTGCTACTTCCTCCGTGAAGCCCTCCCTGACTGCCCCAGACAGCTTCCTGCTGCTTTGTGCTACCGGGGGACATGGGACAACCTCCATTGTGTGGCTTGTCACCCAGGACTGCAGGCCTGGCTTGGCTTCTCTTGGTCTCACTTGCTGGGAGTCTGTGATGGCAAAAATAAAGAATTTACCATCATGTCTGGTACAAATGCCAGCTCCTGTTGCTCATTCATTGTAATGCGCTCAATAAACGCTTTTTTTTTTTTTTTTTTTTTGAGACAAGAGTCTCACTTTGTTGCCCAGGCTAGAGTGAGTGCCGTGGTGTCAGCTTAGCTCACAGCAACCTCAGACTCCTGAGCTCAAGCGATCCTCCTGTCTCAGCCTCCCGAGTAGCTGGGACTACAGGCATATGCCACCATGCCTGGCTAATTTTTTGTATATATATATTTTAGTTGTCCATATAATGTCTTTCTATTTTTAGTAGAGACGGGGTCTCGCTCTTGCTCAGGCTGGTCTCGAACTCCTGACCTCGAGCAATCCACCCGCCTTGGCCTCCCAGAGTGCTAGGATTACAGGCGTGAGCCACCGCACCCGGCCAATAAATGCTTTTTGAATCTATACAATAAAATTTCAATGCCCTTTGCCTCTGGGACCTACAAAAACAAACAAATGCAATAAACTCTACCATCCTTCAGAGCCCACTGTGCAAACCATAGAATATTTAGGATTCTTGGCCTCCTTCCTGAAGCAAAGGTGCATAGCTCACCTTTCAACTGTGTCCTGAGTTGCCCTCTGCCTGGGGGGCTGGTCAGAGAAAGGTTCCAGCCCCCACCCGTCCAGTGTGACCAGCTGAACCGCTCTGGGAAGGAGTTTGAACTTAAGCCTCCCAGCGATGCCTGGAGCTGGCCTGAAGCCAGGCCCAAAAGAGAGCAAAGCCGCAGGCTCTGGAGTTTTGCAACCTCGTTCAGCCCCAGGAACCCACAGAGCTCTCGGAACCCAGATAGGGCATTCATGAAATCGCTGTTTACAAAGCCCCGGTGTGCCAAAGCAAACAGGAGTCCTGGTTCCACTGCCGTGTGGCTCTGAACTCAGTTCCTTTATCCGCAGAAGGGAGCTGCAGAGGAGGAGGGGAAATAACACGTGCGGTCGCCCCTCTGAAGCTGCAGGAAGGTTTTCATCTGCCCTCAGCTCTATTCTGTGCTCCGCCTTGGTGCGCTCTTTGGGGACTGTACCGCTCCAACTGTCCCCAAGATCTCAAGAGAGTCACTAAAATTAAAGTGAGGGGACCACTCCCTTGAAGCTCCCCAAACCCGCTAGACCGAGATCAAGTTCGGTCGCGCCCTGGCAGGTGGGGAGGACACGACACCTGGCCAGAGGCCCGCGGGAGGTGGAAACGCGGGTCCGGACGCAGCGGCTCAGAGTCCCGGGTACCCGGGATGTGCTCCTGGGTGATGAGGGTCACTTTTTCTCTTTGTCCCTGTCCCACCCAGCTCCCGGTTTCTCCGTAAGGGGAAGAAGGACCTGCAGGGTCCTCTGCAGACCTTCCCCGCTCCCCGCCGCCCCCGACCCCCGCGCCCGGACCCGGCCCTCGTCCTCCCCCCCGTGCGCCCGGGCCCGGCCGTACCTGTCCCGCAGGTGGCCGCTGCGCAGCCCCATGGCCGTGCACTCCGCCGTGCGCACCGACACCCCCTTGCAGGACTTCACCGGGTAGATCCACAGCTGCCCCACGGTGCCCACCTGCCGCAGCCGCCGGCGCCGCCCGGGCCGCCCACGGAGCCAGGCCGCGGCCCCCAGCGCCACCGCGGCCAGACCCAGCGCGGCGACCCCGAGCCACCCCGGCCGGGCCAGCGCGCAGGAGCCGGCGGCGCCCATGGCCGAGCGGGGCGGGCGCGGGCCTCGAACTGAGCCCCCGGGAGGACGGTCCGGCCGGCCAATGGGAGCCGCGCGTCCCTCGGGGGGCGGCTCCGGCGCCGCGGGGGGGAGGGGCGGCTCGGCCTCCAGGGGTCCCCCCTCCCCCCTCCCCCGCCCCTCCCCCGTCCCCCGTCCCCTCCCCCCCGCCCCCCGCCGCCCCTCCCCCTCCCCCCTCCCCCGCCCCTCCCCCCTCCCCCTCCCCTCCCCCCCGCCCCCCTCCCCCACCCCTCCCCCCCGCCCCCCGCCGCCCCTCCCCCCCGGCCCACGCCCTCCCCCCTCCCCCCCGCCCCCCGCCGCCCCTCCCCCCCTGGCCCACGCCCCTCCCCCTCCCCCCGCCCCCCGCCGGGTCCCCGCCCCGCCGTCCCCGCAAGCGGCCGGTTTACTCGTGGACGCGTTTGCGGAGTTATTTATTTGACCTAAAACAGACAAAGTACAAAATTTGCAGGACAAGGCGGGATTTTGAAACGAGAAACCAGGCAGCAGGCCCAGCCTCTCTCGGGGCGGCGGGAGCCCGGGGGGCTGGGAAGGGGGGGGGTCCCGGCGCGAGGTCCCCAGGGAGGGGGTGACATCCGGTCCTGCAGGCCGTCACCCCGGCCCCGTCTCCCACTCAGGTCACGTTCCAGACCGACAAGGTCAGCTGCCAAGGTCAGGGGGGTTCAGCAGCCTCCGACTCCTGTTTGATGCGCCGCGTCGTCAAATGACAGATTGATGCGACGCTTGTTAAAATGACAGGGAAAACTGCATTCTAGGCTGCTGGGACAGCGGCGTTACAGGACGGTGTTACAGGACGGTGTTACAGGGCGGGAGACGCTTTGCACTTAACTCCGATGCAGCAGAGACAGCTGCGAATTTGTGGCCAAGGAGCAAAGTTCCTAGACACCCTGGGAAGGGATCCCCGCTAACCCCACTTAGGATCTGGCTGAGGGCAAGACAAGGACGCTCATCAAAGCTGAGAGATGAGGAACTTGAGCAGATATTAAGGGTGCTAGGACACCATGGATGCGGAAATTCTTTTTTTTTTTTTTTTTTGGAGACAGTCTCACTCTGTCACCCGGGCTAGAGTGCCGTGGCATCAGCCTCACTCACAGCAACCTCCAACTCCTGGGCTCAAGCGATCCTCCTGCCTCGGCCTCCCTAGTAGCTGGGACTACAGGCATGTGCCACCATGCCTGGCTAATTTTTTCTATATATATTTTTAGTTGTCCAGATAATTTCTTTCTATTTTTAGTGGAGATGGGGTCTCGCTCTTGCTCAGGCTGGTCTCGAACTCCTGACCTCCAGCGATCCTCCCTCCTCGGCCTCCCAGAGTGTGGGGATGACAGGCGTGAGCCACCGCGCCCGGCCGGGAAATTCTCCCTAAACTGACTTAGCAGGATCCTCGCTGAGACGGGGCTTTACCAGGGGGTGGGTGACAAGGTCGAGGCCTAGTCAAGAAGAGGGCGCAGAGCAGCCTGACTGAAGTTGGCCCAGAAGTTCTGTCAGCCCCAGGTCAGGCCGGGCCGGGAGCGTGCATGGGTCGTCCACGCAGATGGTCCATGTCTTGGCTCGGAGAAGAAGTCCCCGAGGGGAGTGAACCTCCTTCCCCAGCTGGCAACTCACTTCAGGCAACTCTTTTCAGCACCCAGGGAGGGTCTGTCTTTCCAGAACACGGCTCCTCATCATAAATGTTTAGGTCCAAACATTTACGTGTCCTATTATCCTGTCTTACCTGCCCTCTTCTTTTCCCTTCCAACCCCAGGTCACCCTCTTCGTCTCTCCACCCCTGTGAAATACAGAAATTGTGTTCGGAGCACAGAGATCACCGTTTCTCCAGCTACTGGAATCTCTCGGTGCTCTCACTTCTTCTGGGACCCAGCAAAGCAGAAGGGAGAAGGAAGGGACAGCTGCTGGAAGTGGCCCTGCAGTCACGGGCCACCACGCCTCAGGCGGGCCACCGTGTGCTGCAGCGCCTGACGCACCCGGGCCCCACTGACGACAGGCCACAGGCGAGGTTTGTGGAGTCAGATCATGTCTCTGGAGGCACCAGACAGCGCAAGGAAAACCGAATGACAGTGACTGGCGTTCGAATAGAGGATGAGACAAGCCCTGGGAGCAGGCTCATAAACAGCAAAGGAAAAAAGAAGGTTTGATAGTCACATTTATTGATAATAAAGAAACCACAAAATTATAAGCGGGTTAATTCATTCATATATTAATTACTTCAGTATTATTTTTTTTTTTGCTTTGTCAGACCAAATAGTTCATTTCTCTTTGTTACAAAAAAATAATTTGCATCTAAAAAATATATTCCCACGTTCTTCTTCCCACGCTCACTCTCAACATTTCATCCTCTTTTAAATTCCATTCTCTTTATCTTACTTGGAATTGCAGGTGGTGTATCCAGCAGTTACGCACAAGCAAACCACTTTTATATGGCTTAATAAGGGTGTCATAGAATATAAAAAACAAGTGCTATGAAATAATTTCCATACTCAAGTACAACCCTGATGCCTTAGTGGTAAGGTAAGAAACACAACTGCAAAGTCGAGAAGCCCCAGTAGCCATGCAAAGACCAACTACTGGGCATTTCTAAGTGTGGTAACATGTAAAGCACACCAGGAAACAATAAACTGTTGGTTCCCATTTCTGCCAAAACATAGAATGATGAGTAACAAAATTTTAAAAATGTTTTGCACCTTTTTAGTTGATTCATTAAATTTTCTTGTTCATCAATAGTGAAGTCAGGTATTGGAAAGGTGTAAGAGCCACAGTGATATTCAAAATGATTTTATAGACAATTTTACTTATTTGAAAAGCCTTCTTCATTACCTAAAATTTATATAGCTTCATATTCTCAAATCACCTCTAACGCTTTCCTTGCATTAGCCCAGAGCGTACACAACTCTAAAAAGTCAAAAATAGAGATTGATTTCCAGGATGAAGATGGTTAAAGGCTGGGCAATAATGATTTGCTGACGTGTGGTTACTGCTGTTGTTAAAATCATCATCAATGCCTCCTGGATGTGGAAACCTAAAGAAATAATAAGAATCTCTGATTATTTGGTTATTTATCTTGATAGTCATAAATAATTCAAACACACACAAAACAGTCACTTATTGAGGTTAAGATGCAAGCAATATAAACTGTCCTTTCCCAAATTACTTTAACGGAAAAAAGCAGATTAAGATTGGCCCAGAGCAAGGAGTCTTTCCTACACAACATGTGGGAGTGCAAACAATTGTTTTGAAAACAATTGGTCAAGATGCTAAAAAATACCCTTATACCCTACGAGTCAACAATTCCACTTTTAGGAATCTCACCTATAGACAAAGCCTTAGTTTCAAAATGTTCTGCAGACAAAGATTTATACCATAAAATTATTTATAACAAAATTGGATATAGTCCAAGTGTGAAATACTGTAAAAACGGTATTAAAAAATTGTCACTCATTTATACAATGCAATGCTATGAAGCCATCAAAAATGACATTTGAATAGGTTGGAGAGCTGTGAAAGTGCTCGTGATCTATCCATTGATATCTCTATCTAAATATCCATATCATATAGATCTATGTGTCATGGATAGATACAGAGATATACATAGATCGTAGAGATCACAGCTACATTAAACAAACAAAAAATATCAACAAGAATAAAATTTAAAAACAGTGACAAAGGATGATTGTTTTCTTTCTAACACTTTTCTGGTCATTTCTAAATTTGCCTTGGTGAACATGTACTATATTACATTTATAATGAAACAGGTAAACTTTTGTATAATTAAATTTTTAAGTAGATAAGCAACTCAAGTAACGTTAGTACAAATATTAACCACCTTAAAAAAAAAAAAAAGCTTTAATCTGTCCTTTAACCTGTTGTATAAAGGGGGTCCTCCAAAATGCAGAAACCACAGTGGTCTCACACTTAAAACAGATAAGTGCTCTCGCTGCTGTATTTTAAGCCCCCGCTGAAGTGCATAACCAGAAGGGAGCCCTCTCAGCCACCCTGGCGTGTGGGCTGCAGGGAAGGCTTCCTCCAGCGTGGCCAGGAGCACGTTCAGAGCAGGGAGGCACAGGAGCAGCGTCTGGCAAGTGCCCGGGGTTCGCGTGGAGCTGTGGTGGGTGACGCTGGCAGGGAGCTTAGGGCCCAACGGCAAAGAGCATCGCTGCCCCCTGAGGATCTGAGCGGTCTGTGCCTCTCTCTCCACGCCCACAACTTCCATCCTACTTAAGTTTAAAACCCCCTCCCTCCGATCCAGCCACACGTGGCCCTCAGGAACATCTTCCAAAAGCACGGCTTTGATTGTGACTTGGGTCTAAATGTACCGTAGCAAACTTTACCTGTAAACTAACTTGCAAGAACCTATCGTATCTGGCTGCATCCCTCCCCCCCATCCTCATCTCCCTTCACCCCTGCTACAGCATCCTCCTAGGTTCCTGCCAAGGTGGGACCTTCTAGGAGCTTCCATCATCTGCAATCCCTGGCGCACTCCCCTGGCGCCTTCTCTGCAGTTCAGGTTCCACCCCTGTCCTCAAGCTTTCTTCCATCACTCTATCCAGAAAGGATATCTTTCTCCTCTGAACCCGTGGAGCGCCATATCTGTGCCTAAGCTGCAGTTGTTTCTCTACACCTGCAAATGCAGGGCACAACGCTGTGCAGAAACCATGGCCTCCTGGCTCTACCTCCAGGGCCCGAGGTCAGCTGACCTACCTGGACCTTTGTTTCTTGTCCATAAGGGCCTATTACCATATCTATCTCACAGAGGATTACAAAAGAAAACACGTTATCTTAGGTTCTTTAACACACAAGGCCTTCTGGGGGACAACTGGAAATTGTCCGACTCTGAGGGAACCATAGATGCTCCCTGCCTCTATCCACTGCAAAACAGGATCTCACTGGGTGGCTTTGTGATCAGGTGATGAGGAGAACCCCGGACTGCAAGGCTTCTCAAAGGCCACTGGGCTCCCACAAACGCAGATAGCACAGGGAAGCCCTGGGCTCAGGCACGGATCTGGGTCCAGTCAACTGTGGCTGGAACAGCAGGACACAGGGTCAGTTTCACTCCAAATGATGGCTCAGGCCTGGATCTCCTCTCTCCCAGGGCCCTTAGAAATCACAGGCACTGAGGAACTTCGTAATTTTCTCCCTAGAGAAATTAGCTGGGTGCGGTGGTGCACACCTGTGGTCCCAGCTACTCGGGAGGCTGAGGCAGGAGGATCCCTTGAGCCCAGGAGTTTGAGGTTGCTGTGAGCTAGGCTGACGCCACGGCACTCTAGCCCAGGCAACAGAGTGAGACCCTGTCTCTAAAACATAAATAAAATTTCAAAACATTGATTTAAACATTTTTCCACGTTGATTTTGAATAATTTAAATATTTCTCCTTCACTTTTCTATTCAAGACATAAAAATAAATAAATGTATAACCCTTGAGACTCCCTCACCTTCATTGCCTTATTCCTTAATGAACTGGGAACACACACCTGTCTTTCTGCCGGGGCTCTTCCATCAGCAGTTGTGGTTTTGTTTTTTTTTTTTTTTTTTTTTTTTGAGACAGAGTCTCACTCTGTTGCCCAGGCTAGAGTGCCAGGGTGTCAGCCTAGCTCACAGCAACCTCCAACTCCTGGGCTCCAGCAATCCTCCTGCCTCAGCCTCCCCAGTAGCTGGGACTACAGGCATGCACCACCATGCCTGGCTAATTTTTTCTATTTTTAGTTGTTTGGCTAATTTCTTTCTATTTTTAGTAGAGATGGGGTCTCGCTCTTGCTCAGGCTGGTCTCGAACTCCTGAGCTCAAACGATCCGCCCACCTCGGCCTCCCAGAGTGCTAGGATTGCAGGTGTGAGCCACCGCGCCCGGTCCCATCAGCATTTTATAACTGAGTGGAAAAGAGGGCTGGAGAAGGCTTGGTGGTAGTGCACCGACTACGGAGGGGAATAGAGATAAAGGGCATTGTCCAACTCCACAGATCAGAATACAAAACTGCTCCTTCTCCCAAGAATTAAAGCAGCATAACACAGGAAACATCTTAGCACAAGAAAAGGTGGCAATGGCTTCAAGACACTGTGATCCAGAAGCAAAGCTGACCACTTACCGTCTCACTCCAAGGGACCCATCGTCACACCATCCGATACACGGGGTCACCAACTCTCAGGTTTCCGATTTTTTCCACTGAATAATAGATCCCAAAGAGCGGGGATGACTTGTACAATGACTTCTCAGAAGGATCACACAGGCGGTAGCTGAAACAAGCAAAAATTCACCATCAGGTACAAAAATTCATTATGGGGCAGAAAAAACAATCTAAGTGCTCTCAACAGAATTCGAGTTTTCCTTCCAGGTTATTTATAATTAAATAGCAAGCTTTCTCTATAACGTTGACAGACAAGTCTGTGGACAGTTAGTCCAACTGCAAATTATCCTGGTTTCTCTAGAAATATTCTGAGAATCTAAACAATTTTTCTATGGCTTTAGTTTAAGGCCAAAAAGAAAACATGTGTGTGTGTAAGTATAAAATAAGTACTTTGTCTCCAAAATAAGTACTTGTTTCAACTTCACAACTCACTGAAACAAATGCTCATGAAACAGCAAAATGGAACATCCCTGAAGTCTCCAAACCTTCCGTTTAATGCGTTTAAGCACTATTCTTTCAACCTCCTCCCACGTCAGGGTTCCTTGGCGAACAAAAATTAAGACAGAGATACACAGTTGGCAGGTGGGTCTGGACTATCGAAAAAGTTCATTTTTCCAATGACCCGTCTAAAGAAAAAAAAATTCACGGCATCTTCACAATCAAAAAACAAAACAGAACTGCAAGCCTGAAAGTTTCATGAAATAACCTCTTCTCTGACAACTCATTATGTTCATTTTTGTCTAACATTTCATTATGCAGTTTCAATCATTTTCATATTCCTCGATAGAGATTCTGATAAAGGACTTTGAGTTGCCATAAACATAGTTAGATAAAGTATTTAAGGTCTTAATTTGGAAATAAACATGTAAATATTATGAAACATTGATATTGGAGATACTAAAATTTCAAAATATAGTATACAATTAAAAATTTATCAAAAGTACTAGAAGATCCATCCAGAAAAGAAGAGGAAGCAACAAGGACTCGCTCCCACTAACCGACAGACACAAGCAAGGAGAAGGCACAGGGCACTCGCCCTGCAGAGAAGGTTCACGTCCACCGGGAGGCACACACAGCGCCAACCAGGGGCAGCTCTAGGGTGGAGACAACATTGGAAATGCCCTGGACACATTGGTGTTCTACCTCTTCAGGGTCTCCAGTGGCTCCTTCCTGTCTATGACGCCAGTATCTGGGTCCACCGTGGTGAAAATGCACCTGTCATGCAACAACTGTGGGTTAGGCAAGGGTTAGGAACCAGTGGGAGCCCAGAGGTGAGCGCAGCAAGCATCCTTACCTGGGACAAGCCATTATCTTTTTCATCTCCACACTACCAATCAGCAGTTCATCCCAGGTATCCTAAGAGGAAAGGGAAAGTTATCTTTTAAATTAAGGCTTCATAAGTCTTTTTTTTTTTTTTTTTTTTTTTGAGACAGAGTCTCACTCTGTTGCCCAGGCTAGAGTGAGTGCCGTGGCGTCAGCCTAGCTCACAGCAACCTCCAACTCCTGGGCTCAAGCGACCCTCCTGCCTCAGCCTCCCGAGTAGCTGGGACAACAGGCATGTGCCACCATACCCGGCTAATTTTTCTATATATATTTTTAATTGTCCTGCTAATTTCTTTCTATTTTTTTTTTCTTTTTTTTAGGACAGACAGGGTCTCGCTCTTGCTCAGGCTGGTCTCGAACTCCTGACCTCAAGCGATCCTCCCGCCTCGGCCTCCCAGAGTGCTGGGATGACAGGCGTGAGCCACCGCGCCTGGCCTAAGTAAGTCTATTAATCCATGAAAGCACTTGTCAGACTCGACCGTCACTGTCTCCCGGCCACGCCTCTCGTACTGGAAAATTCCGAAGGGCCAACCCGTCTCTTTGCATCTCTGTACCCAGGGCTCCTAGACACCGTGCCTGACTCACAGCAAATAATCGATTTTTTAAAATTAACAAATAGAAAGAGGAATTAAAGAAACTAGATAACAAATGGCAAGAGAGCATCCCCAAGTAGACAGCCTCTCTCGATGCTGCTATTCAGACTATCACGCGCTGTAGGTGCCTTCACACGCAATGACTTACGCAGGCTCCACGCAAAGGTTCGGAGCAGAGGACAGTGTTTGCCTACAAATAATGGCACATTATACTCACACAAAAGCAAGTGCCGTCACTCAGAGTGGAGCAAAGAACCGAGCGGACGGGGTGTTGAAGAGCGTCTCCTTTCAGAGTTAACTACTTGGGACGTACAAGTCGGAGCTATCACCCAACCCCACAGACGCTGGAGTCGCAAGTCTTGGGTTCTCCGGCCAACGCCACCACTTGTGTGCCAGACAGAGTGTCCAACAGCCCTGAGCCTCAGTTTCCTTATACCAAGGGGACAGCAATACAGACCTCACAGGGTCGTCCTGAGGATCAAATAAAGTCCTTTATCTGAAGTGATTGATTAGCTCAATGCCAAGCGCCCAGTAAACACCCAATAAATGGTATTTGTCGTCGTTGCGTCCGATGCTCTGAAAGTTTAGACACCCCTGCCCCCTTCCCCAGCTTACGATGACCTGTGATGGTTCTTATTACCAAGCCACACCCAGTCACTTGTGTTTCCCGTGCGAAGACTGCAGGCTCCTACTGGGTTCTGACGTGGCATGTCCTTGAAGAGGGGGGAGTTTCTGGGGTCAGTCCCATAGGAGAGCGTGCACATCCTCCGGAAGAGAACTCGGGCCACAGCATGGAACGTTTCCGGGGCAGATTTCCTGTGTCCTCTTGGCCTCCACTTTGAGGTCTGGGCTTTCAGGAGTCTCAACTCTTCGGGCTCCCTCCTGCGTCCTCCAGGAAAATGGGAGGTGGCTGTTCTTTATATCTCCGTTTGCCTGTGATCCCTGAGCTATGCTTATATATTCCACTTTCAGATTTGCAGCAATCTGGACTCTTGACGGTTTGCTTTGGGGCCTGAGCCTTAAAGGGTGAGCAGGCTCCCCTGAGGCCAGTGAGGAGATGGCGGCGGCAGTTAGCGAACTCCAGAAGGTTAAGGTGACTCTTGGAAGAGGAGGGTCTCCCCACTGCTGACCTTGGAGGAGCTGGCACTGGCTAGAGAGAGCAGCTCCCTCAGCACCTCGAGCAGCACGTCTGAGCATGACACACAAGAGCAGTGGGCCACTTACCTCCTCAAAAGCATCACAGCCTGTCACCACGACGTTTGGCCTAAAATTCTCCATTTTCACTTTCTTCTCCATCCTGGTATTCAAATCTGCCAGCGAGGCTTCCGAGAGGATCAGGATCGGGCTGTAGTCTGGGTAGGCCACCTGTGCCAAGAGCGCAGAGCAACCCGGCCTCAGCACCCCTGAAACTGCTTAGACTGACTGCAAAGCTGAGCAAAGTCCAGAGCAAAACCACCCAAGCGCAGAAGAGGAGCACGGACTGGCAGGCAGAGGTGACTTCGGGCTTAGACACGGCCAGGTCAGAGCCAGAGCACAGTTCCCAGCCACACAGAGGGACAAGGCGGCAGCCGGGGCTGGCTCCAGGCCGGCCTCACCTGCCAGGCCTCCTCCTCCCTGCTCCTCACTCCTGCCTCGGCAGGGACCCTTCCCACACCACCCCCAGGCAGGCCAGGGTCTGCTGCCCGGCAGCCACACTCCAGGAACAATTCCGTCAGCAACACAGCTGAGCCCCGGCCAGCACCAGGCACGAAACAGCAGTGGACAAAGCAGATAAGAAACCCTGTCCCCAAGGAGCTGGGTGTGGAGAAACGCCCTGAGCTACTCGCATTTTAAATCTTAGCTCACAGCAGAGCCAAGGACGCTGGTCTCCGGCCGTGGCCGGCCCAGAGGCGTTTTCCCCGGAGGAGGTGCCTGCCCAGCACCCGCCATAACCACACCACGGACTGTGGACAGACGGCCTGGAAAAGGCTGCACCTCTGATTTCAGGAAACTTGGGCTTAGTCCCAAACACACCCCTCACGGTCGCTTCTCCAACCAGTTTTCTCCCGAGTCTCCGCCCACCGGGAGCAGCCCGGCTCCTCCGTCCACAGTAGCTCCCACGTTCCGTCCTTCAGGTGCCCCAGAGATATCTCATTTTCCTCTCCATCCCCAGCACCTCTGCCCAGGGTGCGCCCCCCGCCCCCGTCACCGCACCGGGGCCATTACCGTATTTTCCTAGCCGAGGTCCCAAGAGGGGCTCTTTGCAGGCCGGGAAGGAAGCCGGACAGGGAAGGGTAAGCGGTAGGCGTGAAAGCGAAGTCTCCGTCAGCTCACCTGGTAACTCTGCACAGCAGCGGAGATGAGTTTTCTCGATGTTCTTCCCTTCATGCTCGTTTCAAACTGGACCAACCTGAAGGCTTCTGTCTTCAAGAAGCTGGTGAACCACTGAGCCGCCTCATCACCACAGTCTCTGCCTTTAATGTCAAGACCAAATACCCTGGAAAGGTCACGCGGAAACCAGGTCACTTACTCACAGCCACACACTCAGGGACACTGTAGGGACCCGACCACCCCGGAAGGCCATGGGTGGTCCTTGGGCTAAACTTGGGCAGAAGCAGAGGAGGAAGAGGGCAGGACCTGCCGTTTGGGGGGAAGCTTTTCCTCTCCCCGCACGTAGGTGTTAAAAGCAAAAGCCCAGGAGGTGGGTAGCTCCACACCCCAGCTCCACCTTTGTGTAACAGGGACCCAAGTCTCGGTTTCCTCATTGGTCAAGTGGAATTAATGAGATCTGCCTCCTAGTTAGTATTACTGTATTTAGTGAATTAGTTGTTCAGACTTTTGAAAAGTGGGTGCTGTGAGTGGCGGATTTCGGCTCAGACGCTTTGCTCGCAAAAGCAGACGACGAGGGCTCGGGGAGCAAGATGAGTCCTGGACCTTCGCCCAACACTGACTTCCACGTACTCAGAAAGCTCAGTTGGTTCCAAGGAGATCAGATCATCCCATGATAAGCACCTGAGTCTCTAGGACTTCCTGATATCAAAGTGCACGACCCCAGCAAGCCCTGGGACTTGACGACTCAGCAGGGGTCCCATGGACCAAAAGGAAGCCCAGGTCTGCCTGTGTCTCCGCCCTCCCACCCAGCTCCTGTTGAAAGTGCCTTCGTCTCCACCACAGACCCCAGAGGCTGCAGAGTCCCACTGAAAAGCTCCAGCACCCTCGCCACCCTCGCCACCCTCGCCATCCTCGCCACCCTCGCCACCCTCGCCATCCTCGCCACCCTCGCCACCCTCGCCACCCTCATCATCCTCGCCATCCTCGCCATCCTCGCCATCCTCGCCACCCTCGCCATCCTCGCCACCCTCTCCACCCTCGCCACCCTCACCATCCTAACCATCCTCGCCACCCTCGCCACCCTCGCCACCCTCGCCACCCTCTCCACCCTCGCCACCCTCGCCACCCTCGCCACCCTCGCCACCCTCTCCATCCTCGCCACCCTCGCCACCCTCGCCACCCTCGCCACCCTCGCCACCCTCGCCACCCTCGCCACCCTCGCCATCCTCTCCACCCTCGCCATCCTCGCCACCCTCGCCATCCTCGCCACCCTCGCCACCCTCTCCATCCTCGCCACCCTCGCCACCCTCGCCACCCTCGCCACCCTCGCCACCCTCGCCATCCTCGCCACCCTCGCCACCCTCGCCACCCTCGCCACCCTCGCCACCCTCTCCACCCTCGCCATCCTCTCCACCCTCGCCATCCTCGCCATCCTCGCCACCCTCTCCACCCTCGCCATCCTCGCCATCCTCGCCACCCTCGCCACCCTCGCCACCCTCGCCACCCTCGCCACCCTCGCCACCCTCGCCACCCTCGCCACCCTCTCCACCCTCGCCACCCTCGCCACCCTCTCCACCCTCGCCATCCTCGCCATCCTCGCCACCCTCTCCACCCTCGCCATCCTCGCCATCCTCTCCATCCTCGCCACCCTCGCCACCCTCGCCACCCTCGCCACCCTCGCCACCCTCGCCATCCTCGCCACCCTCGCCACCCTCGCCACCCTCGCCACCCTCTCCACCCTCGCCATCCTCGCCATCCTCTCCATCCTCGCCACCCTCGCCACCCTCGCCACCCTCTCCACCCTCGCCATCCTCGCCATCCTCTCCATCCTCGCCACCCTCGCCACCCTCGCCACCCTCTCCACCCTCGCCATCCTCGCCATCCTCTCCATCCTCGCCACCCTCGCCACCCTCGCCACCCTCGCCACCCTCGCCACCCTCTCCACCCTCGCCATCCTCGCCACCCTCGCCACCCTCGCCACCCTCGCCACCCTCTCCACCCTCGCCATCCTCGCCACCCTCGCCACCCTCTCCACCCTCGCCATCCTCTCCATCCTCTCCACCCTCGCCACCCTCGCCACCCTCGCCACCCTCGCCACCCTCTCCACCCTCGCCATCCTCGCCATCCTCGCCACCCTCGCCACCCTCGCCACCCTCTCCACCCTCGCCATCCTCTCCACCCTCGCCATCCTCGCCATCCTCGCCATCCTCTCCACCCTCGCCATCCTCGCCATCCTCGCCATCCTCGCCACCCTCGCCACCCTCGCCACCCTCGCCATCCTCTCCACCCTCGCCATCCTCGCCACCCTCGCCACCCTCGCCACCCTCGCCACCCTCGCCACCCTCGCCATCCTCGCCACCCTCGCCATCCTCGCCACCCTCGCCACCCTCGCCATCCTCGCCACCCTCGCCACCCTCGTCATCCTCGCCACCCTCGCCACCCTCGCCACCCTCGCCATCCTAACCATCCTCGCCACCCTCGCCACCCTCGCCACCCTCGCCACCCTCGCCACCCTCGCCACCCTCGCCACCCTCGCCACCCTCGCCACCCTCGCCACCCTCGCCATCCTCGCCACCCTCGCCATCCTAACCATCCTCGCCACCCTCGCCACCCTCGCCATCCTCGCCACCCTCGCCATCCTAACCATCCTCGCCACCCTCGCCACCCTCGCCACCCTCGCCATCCTCGCCACCCTCGCCATCCTAACCACCCTCGCCATCCTCGCCACCCTCGCCACCCTCGCCACCCTCGCCATCCTAACCATCCTCGCCATCCTCGCCACCCTCGCCACCCTCGCCACCCTCGCCACCCTCACCACCCTCGCCACCCTCGCCACCCTCACCATCCAGCCCTGGGACAGCTGCTAGAGGCTCCACGGCCTGGTCAGAGAACCGACGCTGCTGAAAACAGGCCCCTCGGACACGAATGAAAGGGGACGAGCCCTGACGATGGACACGTTGTGCTCCCTTCATACTTGTATCAGTCCTGCTTTTTATTTTCTGCATTTCTGATGCTTTGGTGTCTTGGGGCCTTGCTGACCCTGCAAGGACTGCCCCACCCCCCCGGGACCAGCCTGTTCCTGGAAAAGCACCCTGATGGTCTGCAAGCCTTTCCCAGGGACACCCTCCCATCCTGAGCCCGCACCTCCCACCACCTCCTTTATTGAGTGCCCGCATGCTGGGCCACTAGTCCCCTGCCCTGATCACGCCAGGGCCAGGTACCAGACCACCAGGGAAGGCCCCCGGGCCACAGAGCCTGCTGAAACCACTCGCACCAGCTCATCCTAGGCCTGCCTCCCCTGCCTTGCTTTCCCTTTCCTTTGGAAACCGCAACAAAGGCTCCACCCACGTTTTCCCCTTGTTCCCTCTGCCTCCTGATCAAACTTGGCACTTCCCCATGTGGCGCTGTGGGGCGGGCCAAGCTCCAACTCTGGAGATCTGTCAGTATGAACAATTGCTTCATGGCAGTCATTTCTGTGTCCCTGCGTCTTTCCGTATCCAATTAAAACAAATCCTGGGTCCACGTAAAACAATACTCCGCCCCATCCACTCACACCTGAGCACCATCCCGATCCGAATCCAAACGATACTTCTCTTAAATATTTCCTTTACCAATTTCATCATCTACCGTACAAACCGTAGCAGGACAGAACGCAGAGAGAAGCCTGCTAAAATCAGGTCTGCTGCCGCCCCCCGGATGCCCCCAGGCAGAACACCTGCAGTCGTGGACGGGGTTTGAGGGAGGCAGCTTGCTCGGCAAAACCAGCTGGTCCACGCCCGGAGCCCTGAGCACCAGGCAGTTGTTCTCGTAGGAGATGGAGACCAACAGGAGGCGCGGCTCCTGCCGGGCCGTGACCATGTGTCCATCTTCCTTAATCACCAGCCAGAACCTGCAGAGAACCAAACAAGGGCACACTCAGAAGATCCTCTTGCAGCTCTCAATAGCTTCCCTTTAATTTCTATTTCCTCAAAACCCTCCACCCACCCCAAGGTGGGACTCAATAATTACTTTCTGGACAATTATCCAGGTCTGGCCAAATTCTTTGAATCTAAAAGGTGGTGAGCCCCCAAAAGAGCTAATTTAGCAGAAATAGTCCCGAGAGAGAGATTCTGGCCAAGATAGGAAAATCTCCAGTTTCAAAAACCAGAAAATGCGGCTGGTTTAGGGACCTTCCCTCAGTGCTTGGCCACCCATGTTGCTCGGTGGAGGACTCTGTTTTGCTGAGAAGCTTCCCCGGGCCCGCCAGATACGTCTCTGAGGCCCCAGGGGCAGCAAAATATCTTCCAGGTGTTTCTGTTGTAGAACAAGACGCGGTTGTCCGAAACCACTGGCCCGAGAGAACCGGATGCTTAGACAAAGGTCTTGCAGTGTTCCTGACTCCAACAGGCCCCAGCTGGTTCTGCTCTGTTCACCTTGCTGGGCATGTGACATTTCCTGACAGCCTTCCTTCTTCACGCACACACGCTGACACAGAGAACAAAGAGATAAAAACTCCACTGGTCTCCTAGGGAGCCCACCGTGCTAAGAGCCGGCCAGGCCTCATCATTTACGCTTTAGTCTACAGCCTCCCGGAAGTTTGGGTTGCGCCGCACAAATGTTTCAGTTGCAAAAAAAAAAAATAAAACCGTTGTAGTTTTAGGGAAAATAAACGTCAGCATCATTATTTTAGAAGGAACACAGAGCCTGCGGACACGTGGGGAACGCGAGGCGCTCTCTGGGCCTGGGTCGGTGGGCAGCACCTGGAAGCCAGAGGCTCTGCAAACGGGAGCAGGACACAAGGCACAGCCCCTTCTGGAACGAGGGCCAGCGCCTCCCGGGAAGACATCTCGGAATTTGACCGGGGCCAGCGGGGAGTGGCAGAGGCCACCTCACGAGGACCTCTGGCAGCGGAGCACCGGGGGCCGGGTCTCGGCCTTTCCCAACCCTGGCAGAGACTCTCACATCTGGAGCCTCCCTGTCAGCCGTACCCTCCGGGCGCTGCCTAAACGGTCCCTGCCCGGCAGCCCGTGCCCTGCTGCCTGGCACGCGTGACGGTGTGGCCGCGCAAGGCCGTTTTCGCAGTTGTCTCGGCTGCTCCCTCCCAAGAACGGATGGGCAGCAGCGAGTCCCAACCCTCTGGGGAGGCCTCCTTTTTCCTTCTAGATGTCCTTGGAAGGCAGGGACAAGGCAGAAACCGGAGGCAGGGAGAGCCCAAGTGCAGCCATTTTGGCCGACCCCGGACCCTGACCGGCCTGAACAAGGAAGCTGCCAGGGACCACCTGACGATGGACGGATCACGAAGCCAGACGCCGTGCAAACTCTCTGTGCTTTCCTTTCTGTGACCTTTATGATTAACCTTTAGGGCCTGACCTCAAGACAATGATGGCCATGAACAGCTGTTTCCCAACATGTCTTTGAACATTTAAAAATATTACCATTGCCCCCTAAGCGGTGCCCTACTGCTTGGGAAAGGCCACCTGACTCTGTCTGTGGAGTAGGATCTGTCGTCTGTCTCTGTCCTTTATTGAGACAGTTGGCTCACTCTCGAATTCACTCCTGTGAGAAGCCAAGCACCCGCTTGGTGCATTCAGGGGGCTTCCCTGCCTTCATTTGGACACCCCCGGCATCATCTGAATCCCAGGGTTCTCTGATCCTTAGGGTGGGTTCTGCAAATAGGGGATTACTGCCAATGTCATTATAGCCTCATTCCCTTGGGGCTGGGCCCTGTTCCCTCTGCCTGCCTTGTTCCTAGGTGCGGAGTTCTTTGGTTAGCCTCACCAGAGCTCGTGCCCTTAACTTCCAACATGCCCCAGCCGCACACCAGACGCCCTCCAGGAACCGCACACAACCAGACTCACGTGCAAATAGGAGTGACACACCTGTTTGCACATCACTTCTGACAGCCCTTCTCTGGGCTGTCTTCTCACCTGTCATTCATCCTTTACCACACTAACCCTTCACTGTGGCGCACGGCCCCGCTCTCAGCTGCAGCCCATTCGTTGTATAATAACACAGGAGCCAGCTGCTGGGGTTCACAGTGGCTAGAGGTTTCCTGTTCCTGGCTGCAATTAAAAAGGCAAGTGACAATTTGCAGGGAGTCCAACACTGGAACAGGACAATGATCAAAGGTAAAAGGTTGCCATTTGTAATGTACTCCAACCATTTCATTACCCTGTCAACCTGGGTAACAATATTTTTCATTTTTTGCACACAAATGATGCCCAGTGAATGAATAATTAGCTCTATTCTCCCAGATCCAAAGGAAGGATTAAGTCTAGAGTGTGAATTTTGTCACGACCAAGTTACCCCAACTTAATCTGCAGTGAGAAATGCCAGCACCTTGATGTTACAGGCAAAGCATGAGTTTGTGATACTGGGATCAGTGTAGCAGCCCAGAGCTCTGATTCCCCAAAAAGGCTACTATGGCCTGAGTGAGCAATAGCAACAGGGAGGTGGCCCCCAAAACAACTGATAAATCTCATGTCTGGTTTGCAAACTGGCCTTGGGAGCAGCACGGAGCCTGAAGGTGAGGGAAAGCAGGAGCCCTGGGAAGAGAAAGACAGCAGGAATCACGCAGGGAATGACACTCTGAGTAATACACTTGGGAGCGTCGTCTCTCCAAGAGTTAACAGTGTGTGCAGAAGAAATAAAGGGCTGGCTTCCAAAGGGGTTTAGACAGATATAAATGATCAAGTCGTACAGGCTGCGAAGGAGGGCAGGGGTTTACAAGGTCAAGGAAGACAGACATGCCCACCGGCATCTGCCCAGACAGCCAGCGCCAGCATTCTACAGCGCAGACTTCAAACACCTCCAGGCTGAGGGTGCTCAAGCCAAGAGTTCACAAGCACACTAAGCTCTGAACAAAGTAACTCTAGAAATTAGAGGGCACAGAGCACTTACAGAGGAAAATCCAAGCTTCTGACAGTTCCAAAGACACAGGTTCAGAATGGAATCATAGAAACAAGGTCTTCCCTGCATTCTAGGGATACTCGTCGTCATGTTACTGTATTCTTAGGTTGAGAGAACAGCGGCTGTTAAATAGAGTTTTTCCCAGCAAGCTTGCTTTCCCATTTTCAGTTATCCTTTGATAAATAAAAGCTAGGTAAGACAGAGTTTTAAAGACCATCAGGCCGGGCACGTTGGCTCACGCCTGTAATCCTAGCACTCTGGGAGGCTGAGGCAGGTGGATCGTTTGAGC
Source organism: Eulemur rufifrons (assembly GCF_041146395.1). Classification (NCBI taxonomy): domain Eukaryota; kingdom Metazoa; phylum Chordata; class Mammalia; order Primates; family Lemuridae; genus Eulemur; species Eulemur rufifrons. The sequence goes on along the minus strand of NC_090993.1, from coordinate 90,266 downwards.
TCAGGAGTTCGAGACCAGCCTGAGCAAGAGCAAGACCTCGTCTCTACTAAAATTTGAAAGAAATTAAATGGACAACTAAAAATATATATAGAAAAAATTAGCCGGGCATGGTGGCGCATGCCTGTAGTCCCAGCTACTTGGGAGGCTGAGGCAGGAGGATTGCTCAAGCCCAGGAGTTTGAGGTTGCTGTGAGTGAGGCTGACGCCACGGCACTCTACCCTGGGCAACACAGTGAGACTCTGTCAAAAAAAAAAAAAAAAAAAAAATTGAGTTCAACTGTCTTCTTCTTCTTTTTTTCTTTTGTTTTCTTTTTTTTTTTTTTGCAAATGAGAAAATTGAGGAGTAGAGACTATGGCCAAGGTCTCCTAATCCCTGGTGCAATCCTTATACTTCTATATCATACATAACATAGAAACAGTCTAAGTGCTGCAGGCACACAGATCTGAGTTCCAATCACCCCCAGCATGCATTGGTTTTGTGATCTTGGGTGAGATACTCAACCAATCTGATACTGTGTCCTTGTTCGCAAAATGGAGATAATAATGTCTAGCCCATAAGACTGTTATGATAAACTACAGCACAAGATTTAGCTCAGTCTCTGCTACATATTAAGCACTGAATAAAAAGCAAAGACAATTCTTTTAAGCAGCAATAAGACCTGGAAATAATGCCACTGAGGCAACTTATAAAGTAGCTTATATACTCGGGAGAAAAAAAGGAAGCCATTCAGTGATGCAGAAATCGTGAAAGAATGCATTGTTGAAGTTCTAGGCTGCTTAGACCCTGATAAAAAAGAGTCTAAGCAAAGTACAAAGTACAGAGTACTGCCTCTTTCCAGGAGAACTATAACCGATCAGCAGCAGGAATTAGCCTTCAACTTAACAGAACAACTTCATGCAGTATTTCAAAAGGAAAATATACATTATTCAATTGCTTTGGATGAATCAACTCATACTACTGACTTGGTGCAGGTTTTATACTTCATTCAGGTCATAACAGAAGATTTTCTTCCCTACGAAGAGTTACTCGCTTTGGGTGCTCTTGCAAACAGAACACAAGGAATAGATATCTTCAACAACTTTCAAGATAAATGTCATGAAGTTGCACTCAATTTGGTAAATTTAGTGAGCGTCTGTATAGACAGTGCACCTTCCATGATAGGAAAACACGAAGGGTTTATTGCACTGATAAAAAAAAGTATTAACAGATCCAGATGCTCTCATTTCGTTTCATTGTATCTTGCATCAGCAAAATCTCTGTGCTAAAGCTACTATTTTAAGTGACACTTTGCAACAAGTTGTAACTATTGTTAACTATATTTATGCAAATGCATAAAGGCATGGTCAGTTTTGTAACATGCTAAAGTTGGACCATGAGGTATAGTCAGTGTGGATTTGCACTATCATTCTAGGGTGTGTTGGCCATGGCAGGGGCAGGTATTAGCCACAATTTTATCTCTGCAAGAACAGATAGTTGGATTTTATGAAGAACAGAATCAGCAATGTGAATTATTGAAAAATGATTTCTGTAGGAATACAGCATTTCTGTGTGATATCATGTCACATCAAAACAACTTCAATATTTCTTTGCAAAGTAAAACTAAGTCTATATATGATACATGGCAAAAAAGCCAAACATTTCTGAAAAAGCTATCTTCTTTCAAAATACTTTTTCAAAGGGAAATTTTGTATGAACATTTCCTCCAGTGAGCAAAGCTCATTGATGAGCAGGATAATATATGCAAATCATTTGAAGAATACGCAGTGGTTGTAGACCTATTAATTAGAGAATACAATGAAAGTTTCACTGACTTTGAGAATCATGAATCACACTCAAATTAGCGTTTCAGCCTCACCTGATTGTATCACCAAGGCACCTAAAGAACTAGAGTTAAAATTGATTGAGCTCTTAACAGATGACATGTTAAAGTCACCGTTGGATGCTAAGAAAGATCCAAATGAAATGTGGAAAAACGCAGAATACCCACACCTTCAGCAAGGTGCCCCCCAAAATGCTTTCTTGCTTTTCAACCACTACGGCTGCCAATCTGCATTCTCCTACCCAACCCCAATCAAGATGCTCTCACGGCCACAAATGACTGACGCCCATCTAGAGGATCCACTGGAACTTTGGACCTCCACGCTGCAACCAAATATTCAAATGCTTTCCAACAAAATGCAGACAGGACAAAGTCTTTAAAAGGTTAACTTTAAAATTAGCAAAGTTTTCATTTTCTGAAATTATGAAGCACACAGCAGTTAGAGCTTTACAAAACAATCTACATTTTTAAGTATATCTAATAGAAGTTTCCCGAATGCGGCCTTATTGGATTACTGCTAAATTAGTGCAGCTTCCAACACGAAAAGATTCCCCAGGCCTCACGTGGGTTCTGTGTTGCTCCCTCTGGCGCCAACCGCATGTCACTGATGTTTTTCTCCTACTGTGTCAAATACTAAGATAGAATCTGAAACTTTAGAGCCCGCGGGAGCCTCGGCCCTAAGCAGGTGAGACCCCCTCCTGTGAAAAGGGAGACTGTCTCGTCCAGACACGGCACGGGATTGCCCTTAGTCACTTTACCAAAACTAAGTGAGACATGAACGTGACCTTCCCGGCGAATGGATCCAGAGTCCAAGGGTCAGCCCAGGAAACAGGGCGCAAACCTCTGCCGGCCTTGCCCACCCAGACCGGGCAGCCCCACCTCCTCCGCCCTCGTGGTCCCCGTGCGCCCGGGCCCGGCCGTACCTGTCCCGCAGGTGGCCGCTGCGCAGCCCCATGGCCGTGCACTCCGCCGTGCGCACCGACACCCCCTTGCAGGACTTCACCGGGTAGATCCACAGCTGCCCCACGGTGCCCACCTGCCGCAGCCGCCGGCGCCGCCCGGGCCGCCCACGGAGCCAGGCCGCGGCCCCCAGCGCCACCGCGGCCAGACCCAGCGCGGCGACCCCGAGCCACCCCGGCCGGGCCAGCGCGGAGGAGCCGGCGGCGCCCATGGCCGAGCGGGGCGGGCGCGGGCCTGGCACCCACCGCGCGGCGACGGGGCGGGGACGGGGACGGCGAGGCGGCGCTTAAGGCTCCGGGCGGGCGGGGTCGGCTCGGCCACCGCCCTCTTCGCCCTGTCACCGCCAGCGGGACAGCCCGGAGGACCCGAGGGAGGACTGCGCGTCACGGGGCAGCCGGGGTGCTCTGGGGTCCCAGGGAGGCACGACGCCCCGGGCAAGCGGGGTCCCCGGCCAGCGTCCCTGGGGCGGTCACTTTCGCTTTCCTCTTCCGACCCCCCCCCCCCAGCCGACCCCCTGCCGGGCCCGACACCGCGCGGGGACGCGGGTCGCAGAAAGGAAGATTTTCAAACTTTTGGGAACGCCGTTTTCTGGCTGGACGCTGTGAGAACTGCAGGACCTTCTGCCCGGGAAGACTCTGCCTGAACCTCCGCGCTAGAAGATGACCGAACTCTCTAGAAGCTGGGCCAGGGTTTTCCATCCACCCCTCCCACCCGCTGGTGAAAGGTCTTCCCGGGAAAGTGCCAGGCTGCCGGGGAACCTGCTGTTTATTTCAGCCAACACCTGACCGCAGGCCCCTGACCTGCCTTTCTTTAATTTTTCTAAATTTTTAATTATTATGGGTACATAATGCTTGCATATGTTTATATGGTACATGAGTTTTGGCATCCAGTGTGTGATAACCAAACCTGAGTAATCGGGGTGTCCATCCCCTCAAGCATCCGTCATTTCTTTGTGTTAGGAACATGCCAATTTCGCTCTCTTAGTTATTTTAAAGTATGCCATAACTTATCGTCGACTGTAGTCACTTTGTTGTGCTATCAAATACCGTTCATTGCATCTGTCTATATTTTCTCCCCCATTACCCATCCCCGCTTTATCTCCTGCTCCCCGCTGCCCTTCCCAGCCCCTGGTAACCATTGTTCTGCGTTCCGTCTCTATGAGATCAATTGTTTTACTATGTAGCTCCCATATATGAGTGAGAACCTGCAAGATTTGTCTTTCTATGCTTGGTTTATTTCACTTAACATCACGTTCTCCAGTTCTACCTGTGTTGTTGCAAATGGCAGGATTTCATTCTTTTTAGGGCTAAATAATATTTCCTTGTGTATGTACCCCATATTTTTATCTATTCCCCCATTGATGGACCCTGAGGTTTATTCCAAATGTTGGCAATTGTGACCAGTGCTGCAATAAACACGGGAGTGCAGATAATCTTTTCCATATACTGATTTCCTTTCTTTTAGATATACATGGATAGTTCTATTTGCAGTTTTTTGAGGAACTTCCATACTGCTCTCCTCAGTGGTTGCACTAATTTACATTCTCACCGGCAGCGCACGAGGGTCCCCCTTTCTCCACATCCTCGCCAGCATTCATCGTGGCCTGTCTTTTTCATAAAAACCATTTTGACTGGGGTGAGGTGATAATTTGGGTTTGGAACACAGTCGCTGTTTTTCCATGTCTTTGCACTGTTCTTTGGGAAACATCGGCCCGTGAACCTCTGCATTTGGCGGCAGGAGTCCACAGGTCAAGCCTTGGGCCTGCCACTTTCTTGCTGGGTAGCCGTTTCCCTTCTCTAGGCCTCAGTTTCTTCTGCTGCCAAACACGGTGTTGCCTCAGATTACCTAGAAGAGTGCCCTTTGAAGCCATGACATATTAGAAATAGTCTTGAGCCCCCCAAATGCAGGCCACTGTGCCCCATTTCCCCACTGCCCTCTGACCCAACACATACGGGCTTCCCACCTCTGAAAACTTCCCCGATGAAATTCGTCAGAGGCTGCCACTGTCTCTCTCGGAAGGGTGGGCTAAACGCTCTGTTGTTCTAAGGCAGTTGCCCTTTTCCCAAAGCTACCAATAAGTTAAATGTTAAAACTACAAATGTCCCAGAAAGCCATAGTCTACTTCCCTGGAAATTACCGAACGATCCATTAAGAACAAAGATGATTAAAGTAAAGTTGAGGAGCTGAAGCTTGGTTACAGATCAAATGCTAAGACAAACTTTGTTGTTGTCTGAGAAAGAAAGAAACTGCTCCTCTGGGTGGGTGGAAGAAATGTTAGATTTTATTTCATTACTTTTAATTCCTTAACCTTCAGAATCGAATTGTAGGCCTCCGTGTCAAGTACGTCTATGGACTAAAAGTTTTCAAGAAAGTCGCAGGGACAGAGGAGACTCACGCAGCAGAGTGCTTTTCCAAGTCATGACAGCTCACGCAAATCCTTCAATTAGACTTACAGGTCCACGTTTGAGTTGAGAATCAGCTTATTATTTTCAGAAAAGTAGGTTTTTAAGCATCATTACAATGGGTCTGGGTTGGCTTTAAGACTAGGTAGGTGGAAAAGTTGAGATCTGTCGTGGATGTCTTTAACTTTTTTTCCCTCTTCCACATCCCCTCCTTCTCAAAACTCCCTTGCCAACGTGGTGGCAACTCAGTCTGAAGGCCCCTATTTCCTGACCATAGGCGTGGGAAGGTGAGCCAATTAGAATGGCCCTAATCCTTTGGACATAATGATTGGTCTGGGTAGGGTGAGGGGGCTGAGGGGTATGACCCAGATAAGACCCATGGGGTCCTTTGGAAGAAGTTGACTTGGGTGTTAGAAGAGAAAGCATCTCTCTCCTCTGAGACTGAGAGCTTATGGCATGAATTATTTCTGGAGCTTCCTGGGGTCAGTTCTGCAGCAGAGGAACTTGCCAGAGAATGAACATAATACCACATGTACTCGCCATCAAATTGGTACTAACTGATCAACACCAAGGTGCTTACATGGTAATAATATTCATCGGGTGCCCGTCAGGTGGGTGTGTGGGGGTGGGTAAACTCACAACTAGTGGAGACAGAACACACTGTATGGGGGAAGGACATACTTCTAACCTTGGCTTGGGGGAAGCACAGGCATTACAGGTAACCAAAATGTTTGTACCCCCATGATATTGTGAAATTTAAAAAAAGAAAAAAAAATAGAGGATTGCTACTTAAATTATGTTATATCCATACAACAAAGCTGTATGCAGGCATCAAAATGATATTGTGGAATACTATTTAACAACCTAAAAAATATGTTAATAATTGGTTAAGTGACAACAAGCTATGAAATAGTATGTATAGCATTCTTCCATAAAGGAAGGAAAAACATCAATATTAATAGTTTAGGCCAGGTGCGGTGGCTCACGCCTGTAATCCTAGTACTCTGGGAGGCCAAGGCAGGTGGATCACTCGAGGTCAGGAGTTCAAGACCAGCCTGAGCAAGAGCGAGACCCCGTCTCTACTAAAAATAGAAATTATCTGGCCAAATAAAAATATATACAGAAAAGATTAGCCGGGCATGGTGGCACATGCCTGTAGTCCCAGCTACTCGGGAGGCTGAGGCAGGAGGATCGCTTGAGCCCAGGAGTTTGAGGTTGCTGTGAGCTAGGCTGACGCCACAGCACTCTAGCCTGGGCGACAGAGCGGGACTCTGCTTCAAAAACAAACCAAACAAACAAACAAAATACTAATTAAGGTGGTACAAGTGTTTTTGTTACATGGTTGTCTTGTATGATGCTGAAGTCAGGGGTTTCCGTGTGTCCATCCCCAGAATAGTGTTCATTGTGGGCAAGTTTTTATCTTACAACAACTCTCCTTCTCTCCCCCCTTATAGGTTTTTCATGTCCTTTATATCGCTTTGTGCCCATGTATATTTATCTAGTAGCTCCCACTTATTAGTGAGAACATATGGTTTTTGGTTTTCCATTCCTGAGATAGTTCACTTAGGATAACAGTTTCCAGTTCCCTCCACATTGCTGCAAATATTACTTCAATCCTTTTTTTTTTTTTAGAGATAGGGTCTTGCTCTGTTTCCTGGGATAGAAGGCAATGGCATGATCATAGCTCACTGCAACCTCACACTCCCGGGCTGAAGTGATCCTCCTGTCTCAGCCTCCTGAGTAGCTGGGACTACAGGGACATGACACCATGCCTGCCTTCTTCAGCTTTTTTTTTTTTTTTTTAGAGACTGGGTCTCACTCTTGCTCTGGCTGGTGTTTCTCTCCTTTTTATGGCTGAATAGTACTTCATGATTTATATATATATATATATACACACACACACACACACACACATACACACACACACACACACACACACACATATAGACACATTTTTGTCCCCTCATGAATTGAAGGGCACTTCCGTGGATTCCACATCTTTGCAATTGTGAATTGTTCTGCTATAAACATTCCAGTGCAGGATAAAACGACTTCATTTCCTTTGAGTAGATACCCAGGAGTGGGGTTGCTAGATCGAATGGTAGGTCTACATTTCTTTCTTTGAGGACTCTCCATTCTGTTTTCCACAGAGTTTCTACTAATTTTCAGTCCCCCCAGTGTATCAGCGTTCCTTTCTCTGCATCTGTGGCAGCATCTATTGTTTTTTGACTTTTTAATAATGGCTGTTCTGATTGGGGTAAGGTGGTACGTTATTGTAATTTTAATTTGCATTTCTCTTTGTTCCCTTGGATTAGTCTCAGTTTTTTACATCGGTACCATGGTGTTTTGGTTACTGTAGCCTTGTAGTATGATTGGACGTCAGGTAATGTCACACCTCCAGATTTGTTGTTCTGTTGCATCTGTTGTTCTGTTGTATAGTGTTTCATGCAGAGGTGAACGTGAGCATGTTTGCTTTGTCCTTGATCTTAGTGGTAAAAGCTGTGGTTAGGGGTTAGTGTTTTTAGAGTTAGCGTTGCTGTTAGAGTTGGGATTGGGTCCTGTTAATAATTTAGTATCTTATTGTCACAAGAATTCTGTTTTGTTAGTCTTATGATCTATATTGTTTTTTTTGTTGTTGTTGTTGTTTTTTTAACATAGATGCTGGTCAATTGTATCTAAACTCCTGGAACTCAGTTGTAAGGTTTCTCTGAGGTTTGCTTGGCCAAGAGGGGTCCATTCAGTTGGCATGGGGCTTAGGGTTTTATTTTAATTTACATTACCATGCTTTCACTAGTATAATTTAGTAATGCTTTCTTTATGTATGCATGGGAGGAAACAGCCAGGAAAAATGAGTAAATCTCCAAGAGGTGGCTCTGAGTTCAGGCTTACACACTACCTTCAAGTGAAACAAAGAAAGAATGGGTGTCGTGGAGGTCGGTAGTGGGGAGGTAACCAGGAAAAGCAAGGTAAGCAAGAGCAAGCATTGTTGTTCAGACTTAAGTGGTGCCTTCCGCATTGCTAAGAATCCCTCAGGATTTAGTCATCCTTCTCTTCTTGCTATGAGAGGGAGACACGTTTACAAATGGAAGTAGGTCTCCTTCACAGACGTAAATTTCCCTGACAAAAAGGTAACTTCTGGCCTGTTTTCAGAGCTTCTCCTGTGTCTGCAGTGTCTCAAAATAATCAGCTCAAAATAACCTTTATGCTGGGCTTGGCATGTTGGCTCATGCCTATGATTCCCAACACTTTGGGAGGCCAAGGCAGGAGGCTCCCTGGAGCCCAGGAGTTCAAGACTAGCTGAGGCAATATAGCAAGGACCCATCTGGACACACACATATAAAAAATTATTTGGCAGTGGTGGCTCATGCCTGTAGTCCCAGCTACTTGGGAGGCTTAGGATCGCTCCAGCATGGAAGTTCAAGGTGGCAGTGATCTGTGTTCGTGCCACTGCACTCCCGCCTGCGATGACCGGCGCCTTGCCCTCGACCAGCCGGTGCACCTCGTGAACCGCCTCCCGGGCGCTCCTGTCTTTGAACCGCTTCTTGGCGAGCTCCTCCAGCGCCTCCTGGAACTACTGGAAGGTGATGGTCTGGCAGGACTTCCCCCTGTGGGCGGGGCCTGGAAGCTGACAGGGGGCGGGGGAGAGGAGACGGGGGCGGCGGGGAGCGGACAGCCCCCAGCTAAGTCCAAAGCCAGCTGCGGTGGCCGAGAGAGGGAGGCCGGGCCCGGGGCAAGGGGAGGCCCTTCTGCTCACCGAGGCACCTGCGCTTGGGCCCCGGCTGCTCGGGGCTCTCGAGACCCCTGGTGGTCACAGTGAGGCCTGGGGACAGTAGAATGGAAAGACCACAGCAGTCTGGAGTTGGGGAAGGGAGGCTCCCTACTGCCCTTGGTGGGGGGAAGTGGCCGGCACCCCTGAAGAACTCACCTCCCCGTGCTGCGTCCCCGAGCCCAGCGCTTCCCGGGTCCCCAGGGCCCCAGTGAACAGGCCCAGCGGACAAAGGCCGTTCAGAGGCTGTGGGCGCCCCGGGCAGCACCAAGCTCCCCACACCGGCGTTCTCAGCTCTTCTGTCCGAGCCCAGCTGAGCGCAGTGGCCCTGGGGCCATTGTTGGTGTTTCCGTCACAGCAGGGCACTCCTCCGCCTCTCCTCGGGACACTCCATGTGAGTGGCCACTTGTGGCTACGGCCGCTGCCCCAGACAGGGAGAGCTTCCCAGGGCGGCACAAAGCGGCACTGGCTGTCTGTGCCTCCCCCGCACACCCAGTGGGAGCCACAGCGCTGTCCCCGCACCCTGCGGGCACAGGCCAGCCAGGGGCCAGGCACGGCAGGGCTGCTGAGCTCTAGCCCAGCCCAGGGGCCCAGCCTCAGGCTGCTCGCTGGCCCAGAAGGTCGCTGGGACGGGGTCTCGGACCCCAGTGAGGCCCCAGCCCCGCGAGGGTGCCGGGTGTGCCTGCCCTTCGTTCGGGCAACCTGGAGGCTGGAAGGGACAAAGCCCCGCAGGTCTCCTTCACTGTTCCCGAGGAAGTGAGAGGGAAAGGGAGGAGCTGGTGTCCTGAGCAGGTGTCCCCAGGACATCTGCACACTCCCAAGGACAGCCCTCGCCAGGGAGCACACCCCGGGACCCCAATGCTCGCCAGAACCAGGTGTGGCCTCGGACCCGCTTGGAGACCAGGGGTGGGCAGTGGACGGGACAGGACAGGCGGGAGAGGGGAGTCCGGGCAAGGAGCCTTCCAGGAAGGGAAACTGAGGAAGGCAGGCAGGCAGGGCCTGCGGCAGGGGCGGCTGGAGGGCATCCTCCACCCCCAGCCCCTCGGAAGGAGATATGGATGCGCAGGGCTTCCCTGGCCCACAGAGGCCTCCCGGCACCCAGCTGCCTGGCGCCCTCAGTCCCCAGGCACCGCACTTGGGGCTGAGAACAGGCTCACGGCAGGGGTGACAGCTGGAGCCACCTGTGCCCAGACCTAAGGTGAGAAAATGAGGACAGCCACTCCTTCTCAGGTTGGGGGGGCCGAGAGGAGACCCTGCCAGGTCACATGGCAATGCCCTGTCCCTGCGTGGGAGCATCAGGATGGGAAGGTGGAACATTCCAGCACTCCAGTCACCCACCAAGGTTGTCCTCACTGGCCTGTTATCCAGCCCACAGATGCCGGGGCACCCGGGATGCCCAGGAGCACCAGTTAACATCACTAGGCAGCCACAGAGACGGGATGGAGCAGCGAGAGAGCGCTAAGACCTGTCTGCAGGTGGCACCACGGCCCCGGGCCCCGCGCTCAGAGACCCACAAAGGCAGCAGAGGACGATCGGATGCTGAACCGGAGAAGGGGTGAGGGGTGCTGGCATCCAACAGGCCATGCCGCCTGCGAGGACCAGCACTGACGCCTCGGGACCCTGGGGGCAGCGTGGCCCCCACAGCGGCCGGGCCTCAGCTTCCTCTCAGCCCCTCTGGGGTCGCTTCTGCAGCCGCCGCCCAGACTGACCCTAACTCTTGCTGTTCTGAGAAATCCCCTCCAGAGCGCAGGCAAGGCACAGAGCAGGAGAGCGCGTGGGGGAGGGGTCACACCGGGCCAGTCCTGTGACTCAGTTTCTTTTTAGGTCCGTTGTGGCTGACTGGGCTTTCTTTGTGGCCCATGGAGCCCTGGGCACTTGCCTTCTGGAAGTTAGTACTGACAATATAAACCAGGTAGTGAAAAGATCAACCCGGTTGTGTTCCTTTTACCATTTTAGTCAAAAGGTAACTCAGTAGTCCGTTTTTCAAAATGAGTACAAATGCTCTTGACATAAATTCAGTGATGTTATCAATAGAATCACAGCTAGAGGTGGCCTCGGCTGTGGGAGCAGAATTATTCCAGGACAGGCAGGCAGTCGCCGTCCAGGGAGCTAAGCGAGTCCCCTGTCCAGAGGAGAACCAGGCCGGCCATGCAGCGCCACCAGAAAGCCTGACCCCGCTCCCAGACAGGGCCCCGGTGCCACGCCAGGAGCAGCCAGCTCATGAAGACCAGTCCTGACTCTCTGCGAATGGAATTGATTTTAGATGGCAGGTGTGTTATTTCCTAGCAGGCAGTCAGCTCAGTCTGCACTTAGAAAATCACCTAAAATAGTGGCATAGGGTCTTGCTCAGCTAGGAAAATTAGGTCCTGGTTTGGGAATTAGTGGCCCTTCACCAGCCATGGCCACCTGACCAGTGCGCCCTTTGACCCTGCTCTGGGCTCTTGGTCCATTGACAGGACCTGGACAACGTCCACGGATTTACTTTCCAGTTTTTAAGGACCGATTCGCCATCAGTGAACGAACTTCTTCGCAGAAGTTGTGTTTGGAAAACCGGGTGGCTTAAACAACAGGAGCGTCCTGTCTTCGGGCCAGCAGGCCAGACGTCCAGGGCCACGTGCCCCCTGGAGGCTCCAGGGAAGGACCCTTCCTTGTCTCCAGCGTCTGGTGGCTCCCTGCATCCTGGGCTTGTGGCCGCCAGCTCCTCCTCTGCTCTGTCCTCATGGGGCCTCCTCCCGGGGTGTCTGTTATAAGGACACTTGTCACTGGATTTAGGGGCCCCCATCTCAAGATCATTAACTTAGTTACTTCTACAAAGACCCTATTTTAAAATAAGTTCCTATCCTGAGGTTCCTGGTGGACCTGAATTTGGGGGGCGCTATCACACCAGCTCTACCAGTGGCACGAGCAGTTGCCAGGGTGTTCACCGGAGGGCCAGGTCCCCAACTGCCCTGCTCAGCTCCCTGCCCAGGGTCCCTGTGCACAGCTGGGAGCTCAGAGGTCCCTGCAGGAGGCCGGCTCTCCAGGGTGCCCATTCCCCTGCCCTCTGCTCACACCTGAGCTGGCTGGGCCAGGCCCACTCCCTGCCTGCCAGGTTCTGGACTCTGTGGCTGGCCTTGCACCTCCTGAGAGAGACAGAGACAAGAGAGTGAGAGAGGCAGAGACAGAGAGAGAAGAGAGCAGGGGAGACAAAGAGGCAAAAATGGACACACAGGCAGAGGAGGGAGGGGGCAAGTAGGAGGTGTGGCCACCTGGGTGGCACAGCAACACCACACATCTTGGGAGTGCCACCTGCCCTGGAGCTCCGTGGATGGAACTGACTCAGTTTTACCAAAGGATGGTCACGGAGCCCCACTGTCCTCCCCAACCATGTGAACTTGGTAGAAAGTCCCAGGGCCTTCCTGAACCAGCGGGATCTACACAGCCAGGTGTGGGGCACGCCCTGGTGGGACCAAGCCTCCGAGGGAAGCCCAGAGAGGGGAGCTGGGGGACCTGTGTCCACACCTGTCCTACCCCTCCGCCCTCTGCAGCAGTGGGGTGGGGAGGGGGCAGCTCTCCCTCCTGGAAGCCTCTCTGGCTGACCAGGCCCTGGGCTACTGCTTTGGGCCAGGAGGGTGTCAGGACGCTGACTTGGCAGCGGGGTGGGTTGTGGCTGTGGGGTGCAGGAGTCTCGGGGACACAGGGCTCCTGGGCAGCTCCCTGTGCCCAATCCACAGGTATGGGACTGTGCAGGGGCTAAGGGGCTTCTGCCCGGCCCCCCAGGCCCTGCAGGCCCCTCTCTGTCCCTCCTGCATGGTCCGACTCCTCCCTCAGCGTTCACCGCCCTCTGCCACCGGGGGGTCTCCGAGGTTTGGAGTTTCATTCCAGGTGGCCTGGGGCTGCTGGCAGTGGGCGGTCGGTCATGCTCGGCCACAGCAATGCCTGGACGTCTGTTCAGCCTCTCCCTGGAGAGGCAGCAGCATTCACACCCTCCCCCTCCGCAGAGCCAAGGCAGGACCAACCCATCGGACACCACCCAGCCCACAGCACACCTGGCCCCTGGACCTGGGGTTTGGCTGCCCGCAGCCTCGGGCCTGCTGAGCGCCTCCCGGAGTCCTGGCCCAGGGCAGGCTCTGTCCTCAAGCGGCAGTGCCAGGGCCCTCTCACTGGAGCCACGTGGGGATCGAGCAGCCGGATGCCAGAACAGGGGCCTCTCGACCTGGTTCCTGTTTTGGGCACAGAACCACCCAGCTCAGTGCCTTGCCTGCCTGGTCCCAGCCCTGCCTGTTCCTGGGCCTCCCCAACATGCCCCATCATTTTGTTTGGAGTGGCCAGCTGCTGGGGGTCAGGAGGCTGAGGTAATGTGGCAGTGATCAACAGCTCCTGCTTGTGAGCACCTGTGAGCACCTTGCGAAGCACCTCAAAATCCACCAGGGACACAAAAGCCAAACTCAGGAGACGCTCGAGACACACGTGGGGGCCTCTGACCCTGGCAGGCAGGGACTTAGTGGGAATTGGCTGGCCGCAGGGCAGACAGCTGACCCTCGACATCGGAAGGCGCCGAGTACATGCAGTAGGCTCACAGCAGGCCAACAGCCCCCCACGTGCCCGGGGCTGCGAGCTGGCCTGACGCCTGCCAGCCTCAAGATGCCCAGGCCCCTGGAGAGGAAGCTACCTATGCTAGAGCGCCGGCCTGGCCAAGCAGGGTCCTGGCGGGAAGCAGCAGGGGTGTTGGGGAGCAAGGGGAAGTGGCCCCTGGGACGTTCCAAAGTCCAGCCAAGGACACCGGCAGGAGGCAGTGGGGAGCTGTGCGGGTTGCAGGCAGGGTGCCACATGGCAGAGGAAGCTGGCACAGCTGGCAGCTTTTAAGCTGCATCGCAAAAGGCCACCAGCAGCTGTCCCAGTGGGGACTCAGGGTCCCTGGCCTTGAGCAAGTATTCTCAGCCGGGGTGCAGTGGCTCCCCAGTGTCCCAAGAGCCCGGAGGATGGGCCCTTTGATGCGCGGGAGCCGGGCAGCCTCTGCCGGGCACCGCGACCATGCAGCCCACTGCCGAGCGAGCGAGGTCCGTGCCCTCGGGGCTCCAGTAGCTCCCATGAGGCCGGCCCCGGCAAGGATGAGCTGCAGCCTGAGCGGGAGGTCTGGGGAGGGTGCAGGGCGGGGCTGGGCGGGCCCGCGGGTGTGGACAGCTGGGGAAGGTCTGCAGGACACGCGTGGCGGGAACAGAAGTTCTCTAAAAAGGAGTCTGGAGGAAAGAGAGTCATTCCAGAGACCCCGCCTTCCGTGTGATAGGGTGGCCGTTCCAGAGAGCACAGGGAAGGCTCAGGTCACACAGCGGAAGTCCCCGCCCAGGCTCCAGTCAGGTTCATTATACAAATGAGGGATTCACTGGCTTGGTCTGATTGATCAGTGCGGCTGAGTCCTGATTGGTCAATACAGATGAGTCTGATTGTTCAATGCAGCTGAGTCTGATTGGTCGATGCAGCTGAGTCTGATTGCTCACTGTGGCTTACTTCTAATTGCTAATGCAGCTGAGTCTGATTAGTCAATGCAGCGGAGTCTGATTGGTTAGTGTGGCTGAGTCCTCATTGGTCAATGACCTGAGTTGCATTGGACAGTGAGGCTAAGTCCTGATTGGCCAGTGCAGCTGATTTTGATTGGTCAATTAGGCTGAGTCCTGATTGGTGAGTGTGGCTGAGTCTGATTGGACAATTTGGCTTAGACCTGATTGGTCAACATGGCTGAGATCGCTCCGTCAATGTGGCTGCCTCTGATTGGTCAGTGAGGCTGAATCCTGATTGGTAAATGTGGCTGAATCTGATTGGTCAGTGTGGCTGTCTCCAGATTAGTGAGTGTGGCTGAATCTGATTGGTAACTGTGGCTGAGTCCTGATTAGTGAGTGTGGCGGAATCTGATTGGTCAGTGTGGCTGAGTCCAGATTAGTCAGTGTGGCTGAATCTGATTGGTCAGAGTGGCTGAGTCCTGATTAGTGAATGTGGGTGAATCTGATTGGTCAGTGTGGCTGAGTCCCGATTAGTTCGTGTGGCTGAATCTGATTGGTCAATGTGGCTGAGTCCTCATTGGTCAGTGCCGCTGACTCTGATTAGACAATTTGGCTGAGTCCTGATTGGTCAATTTGGCTGAGTCTGCTTCGTAAGTGTGGCTGCGTCTGATTGGTCAGTGTGGCTGAGTCCTGACTAGTCATTGGCCTGAATCTGATTGGTCAGTGCGGCTGAGTCCTGATTGGTCAACATGACTGAGTCTCATTGCTCAATGTAGCTGAAGCCGATTGGTCAGTGTGGCTCAGTTCTGACTAGTCAGTGTGGCTGACTCTGATTGGTCAGTGTGGCTCAGTCCTGACTAGTCAGTGTGGCTGAAGCTGATTGGTCGGTGCTGCTTAGTCCTGATTGGTCAACGTGGATGAATCTGATTGCTCAATAAGACTGAGTCTGATTGGTCAGTGAGGCTAAGTCCTGATTGTTCATTGTAGCTGAATGTGATTGGTCAGTGCAGCTGATTCCTCATTGGTCAGTGTAGCTGAGTCGGATTGCACAAGCTGGCTGAGTCCTGATAGGTCAATTTGGCTGAGTTTGCTTTGCCAGTGTGGCTGCGTCTGATTCGTCAGTGCTGCTGAATACTGATGGGTCACTGTGGCTGAATCCTGATAAGTCAGTGTGGCTGCGTCTGATTGGTCAATGTGGCTGAATCCTGATGAGTCAGTGTGGCAGAATCTGATTGGTCAGTGTTACTGAGCCCTGATTGGTCAATGTGGCTGAGTCTGATAGGACAGTGAGGCTGAGTCCTGATTGGTCAGTGTGGCTGAATCTGATTGGACAATTTGGCTGAGTTCTGATTGGTCAATTTGGCTGAGTCAGCTTTGTAAGTGTGGCTACATTTCATTGGTCAGTGTGCTGAGTCCTGACTAGTCAGTGTGGCGGAATCTGATTGGTCAGTGCTGCCGAGTCCTCATTGGTCAACGTGGCTGAGTCTGAATGCTCAATTTGGCTGCGTCTGATTATTTAGTATTGCTGAATCTGATTGGTGAGGGCTGCAGAGTCCTGATTGGTCAACGTGGCTGCGTCTGATTAGTGAGTGTCACGGAATCTGATTGGTCATTGTGGCTGAGTCCTGAGTACTCCATGTGGCTAAATCTGATTGGTCAGTGCTGCTGAGTCCTCATTGGTCAACGTGGCTGAATCTCAATGCTCAATGCGGCTGCGTCTGATTAGTCAGTGTTGCTGAATCTGATTGGTGAGGGCTGCAGAGTCCTGATTGGTCAACGTGGCTGCGTCTGATTAGTGAGTGTCGCTGAATCTGATTGGTTATTGTGGCTGAGTCCTGACTACTCCGTGTGGCTGAATCTGATTGGTGAGGGCTGCAGAGTCCTGATTGGTCAACGTGGCTGCGTCTGATTAGTGAGTGTCGCTGAATCTGATTGGTCATTATGGCTGAGTCCTGATGACTCCGTGTGGCTCATTCTGATAGGTCAGTGCTGCTCAGTCCTCATTGGTCAACGTGGCTCGATCTCAATGCTCAATGCGGCTGCGTCTGATTAGTCAGTGTAGCTGAATCTGATTGGTCAGTGTGGATGAGTCCTGACTAGTCAGTGTGGCGGAATCTCATTGGTCAGTGCTGCCGGGTCCTCATTGATCAAAATGGCTGAGTCTGAATGCTCAAGGCGGCTGCGTCTGATTATTCAGTGTGGCTGAATTTAATTGGTCAGTGTGGATGAGTCCTGACTAGTCAGTGTGGCTGAAACTGATTGGTCAGTACTGCCGAGTCCTCACTGGTCAACGTGGATGAATCTGAATGCTCAATGCGGCTGCGTCTGATTAGTCAATGTGGCTGAATCTCATTGGTAGGTGTAGCTGAGTCCTGACTAGTCAGTGTGGCTAAATCTGATTGGTCCATGCTGCTGTGTCCTCCTTGGTCAACGTGGCTGACTCTGATTAGTCATCAGGCCTGAATCTGATTGGTCATTGTGGCTGAGTCCTGATTAGTCAGTGTGGCTGAATCTGATTGGTCCGTGCTGCCAAGTATTCATTGGTCAAGGTGGCTGAGTCTGAATGCTCAATGTGGCTGCATCTGATTATTCAGTGTTGCTGAATCTGATTGGTCAAGGCTGCAGAGTCCTGATTAGTCAACGTGGTGCGTCTGATTAGTGAGTGTTGCTAAATCTGATTGGTCATTGTGGCTGAGTCCTGACTAATAAGTGTGGCTAAATCTGATTGGTCAGTGCTGCGGAGTCCTCATTGGTAAACGTGGCTGAGTCTGAATGCTTAATGCGTCTGCGTGTGATTAGTCAGTGTTGCTGAATCTGATTGGTCAGTGTGGTTGAATTGATTGGTCACTGGGGCTGAGTCCTAATTGGTCTGTGAGAGTGAGTCCTCCTTGGTCTAAGTGGCTGAGTCTGAAAGCTCAATGTGGCTGTGTCTGATAGTCCAGTGCAGCTGAGTCTGATTGGTCTATTCGGCTGAGTCCTGATTGGCCAGTTAAGCTGAAACTGATTGGTCAACTTGGCCTAGTCTTATTGATCAGTGCTGCTGAGTCCTGATCGGCTGCGTCTGACTAGTCAGTGTGCCCTAATCTGATTGGTCACAGCGCCTGAACCTGATTGGTCAATGCGGCTGCATCTGATTAGTCAGTGTGGCTGAATCTGATTGGTCAGTGCTGCCGAGTCCTCATTGGTCAACGTGGCTGAGTCTGATTGGTCAATGTGGCTGAGTCTGACTAGTAAGTGTGGCAGAATCTGATTGGTCAGTGTTGCTGAGTCCTGATTGGTCAACCTTGCTGCGTCTGATTGGACATTTTGGCTTAGTCCTGATTGTTCTATTTGGCTGAGTCTGCTCCTTCAGTATCAATGAGTCCGATTAGTGAGTGTGGCTGAATCTGATTGGACAAAGTGGCTGAGTCTGATTGCTGAATGCGGCCGAGTCTGATTAGTCAGTGTGGCTGAATCTGATTGGTCAGTGTGGCTGAGTCTTGACTAATCAGTGTGGCTGAATCTGATTGGTCAGTGCTGCTGAGTCCTGATTGGTCAACGTGGCTGAGTCTGATTAGTCAGTGTGGCTGAATCTGATTGGTTAGTGCTGTTGAGTCCTGATTGAGCAGCGTGGCTGAGTCTGATTGGACAATTTGGCTTACTCCTGATTGGTCAATATGGCTGAGTCTGCTCCGTCAGTGTGGTGAGTCTGATTAGTCAGTGTTGCTGAATCTGATTGGTCAGTGTGGCTGAATCTAATAGATGAGTGCAGGTGAGTCCTGATTGGTCAATGTGGCTAAGTTTTATTGCTCCATGTGGCTGAGTCTGATTAGTCAGTGTGGCTGAATCTGATTGGTCAGTGTGGCTGAGTCCTGACTACTCAATGATGGCTCAAACTGATTGGTCAGTGCTGCTGAGTCCGAATGCTCAATGAGGCTGCGTCTGATTAGTCAGTGTGGCTGAATCTCATTGGTCAGTGTGGCTGAATCTGATTGGTCAATGCGGCTGAGTACTAATTGATCTCTGAGGCTGAGTCTGATTGGTCAGTGCAGCTGTGTCTGATTGGTCTATTTGGCTGAGTCCTGATTGGTCAGTGCGGCTGCCTCTGATTGCACAGTCAGGATGTGTCCTGATTGGCCAGTGCAGCTGAGTCTGATTGGTCAATACAGCTGAGTGTGATTGGTCAGTGCGGCTGAGTCCTGATTGGTCAATGCGGCTGAATCCGATTGGTCAGTGCGGCTGTATCCTCATTGGTCAACGTGGCTGAGTCTGATTGGTCAATGCAGCTGAGTCTGATTGGTCAATGCAGCTGAGTCTGATTGCTCAGTGTGGCTTACTTCTAATTGCTCAATGCAGCTGAGTCTGATTGGTCAGTGTGGCTGAGTCCTGTTTGGGCAATGCAGCTGAGTCTGATTGGTTAATGCAGTTGAATGTGATTGGTCAGTCTGGCTGAGTCTGATTAGTCAGTGCAGCTGAGTTCTAATTCCTTAATCCAGCTGAGCTCCAGACGTGCTAAAGCTGAGCCCAGGCTCAGGTTTCTGGGGAACTCCAGTGCCTTGTGGGCGCAGCATGGGCTCGGCCTCCAGTCAGCAAATGACCTCGGGGCTCCATGTTAAAATCAGACCCTGCGGCTGCTCCCTCCATCTTGAAGGATGGGCTTTCAGGTACAAATTTGTCCGCATTCTGTCTCTGAGCCGGACCCGTCCGGGGCAGCGGCTGTAGCCGGCCTGATCCCCCTAGTCCACGGGGGACCCCAGCGGCAGCACAGGGGACAGGCAGCGCCACCAGCCCTGTGCCTGGGAAACGCCCAAGTGCCTGTGAAATACGGATCGGTTCCGGGTCGCGTCCGCTGAGGGTCGGCTGCGGAGAGTCGGCCGGCGCGGTCCGGGGCCTCCCGCAGAGGCCTGTGAGAACGGCTGAGGCAGGGTGGGGAGGACGCCGAGCCCAGCCCGGATGCGAGGAGGCTCATTAGGGCCCGAGGGGTGGGGCGCGGATGGGACCTGGAAACAGCTGAGAACGGGAAATTGAGTCCAGTGCGTCGGGCCAGGGCCGGGAGGCTTTCTGAAGACGCATCTGTCAGCGTCGCTGCCGCAAGATCTTAGGTTTCTCACGCGACCCAGGTGCCGCGGACGCCACCTGCGCGGCGGGGCTGGTCTAACGCTCGCAGCGGCTGGGCTGCCACGACTGGCGAGGGCGTCTGGGGACCCCGCTGCGCCCTGGTGGCTTCGGCAGCTCCATTCACGGCATGGGAAAGGTTTCTGACCACACGGTCATCCCAAGCAGAACCTCGTCCAACGCAGGACCGCAGAAACCTTCCCCATCTCGCGCCTTCACTGGGGTCGACTCCTGGGGTGAATCGCGTCCTCGGGAGTGTACACAACTGTCGTCTTCACAACCTGAGGGTTTTCCTCGGTGTTGGATTGTGCCCAGACTCCCACGTGGCTCTTAAGGAGCAGGGTGGGTAGTGGTGGCGAGGCTAACTGAATGGATGGGAATTTGGGTAAAAGCCATTGAGTGGCAAAGTCTCCTGGTGAAAATAACTCAAGCGTTATTTCCCCTAGTTGGGAGAAGGACGTATGGGCCTGGTAGGTTTTTAAGAAGTCCCTGTCCAGGAGATGTATGGGGGCTGACGGGACAAGCAAAAGGCCATGGCTGTCACGAGGGGTCCTAGTTGGAGGATAGGTAGAGATTTAGGAACTGTCATAGATTCGTTGGCCACTCCAACCATCTAGATGAACTCAGAACCCCAGGGAGGGCACAGAGACAGTGTGCCGGGGCTAAGGATAGACAGCGTAGCCCCAGTGTCACCCACACCTCCAATCTTCATATCTAACTCCTCTCCAATCTTAATATTTAATTCTCCTAGTTGGTTAATCTGGACAGGGGTTGTGTTCCATGAATGGCCCTGGAGTATCCCTGCTTTGCTGCTGGGAGAGGTCCCGGGGACTTTAGCAGGATTTAGTTGTAGCCAAATATTGGAGGAAATCAGGGGATTTAGGATCCATTCCAGGCCACAGGTAGATAACAAGGACTTGAACACAGTGCACAGGGGTTCAATCTACTAGCAGTTGTGCTTCAGTTTTCCTTAGAAGCATTATTTTCTCTGTCAACGTTGATCATATAGGAATCTCAGATTTTAGAACTTCTTGAGAGGGGGAAGCCAAACCAAGGCAGGCTTTAGGTTTTACTTATAGTCTTAAGGTTCTCAGACTTATAGTCTCTTTACTTATGGTTCTCTTTACTTATAGTCTTAAGGTCTGTCACTGCCAGGAAGTGACAAATTTTTACTCATTCACTGTAAGGCTGGGAACACTGGCATTTTATGCCTATTCTTAAATATGACACTTCAGTCAAATCCTTGGCAATATGGCCAGTGTTTCCAATTGTATCCTGCTTGTAAAGAGACAGCATATTTTTATTGAACTTATATAAATAAAGATAAGGATATTCACAAATACTTCCGGAATTTTGAAGGAATCGAGTAGGGAGAAAAAGCAAATGCTTTCATCTTTGTTCACAAAAGGATACTTTACAAAATTGTTGCAAACTCTACAGAGCTTATGAAAGAAAATTTCCTTGACTCTGGAAAACATTTAGGTAAAGAACCAACATTTTAAATAAAGGCATAAAAGCAGTATTCTTATCAATTAGTTAGTTTCATGTAATCAACATTGTTTTTCTCAATCTTGATTAACAATTTTGGACTATAGCTGATTGAAAATGCTTCCATCAAAGAATTTAAAATAATAACTGTGGAAACCCAGAACAGCCATGGTCAAAAGTCTGATGAGAGTTTACAATTGGCAAGAAAATTTAGGTATTTCTGTGGCATATAACAGTTTAACATAGTAATCATAATGTGACTGATAGCACGTAACACAACACATTAGAATTTTCAGAATCACATATTTTTGGAATACATTTTAATAACACATTTACACAAATATTACCAAGTTAAATATCATTTCTTATTTGGCAATGCTTCCTGTAGGATTTACCAAATTAGACTAATAGTTTAATATCTCCACAAGAAGAGATATACATTCTTTGATGCTCTCCTGGGGTCCAACTGGAAAATCCCAAAGTTAATTTTAGGTCAAAAAGATTTAATTTAGGATTTTGATCCCAGGAAAACCTGCCAAAGATGTTAAAAGGTTTGAAGTACTTCACTAAACAGAGTCATGGGTCACTAACAGACTCAGATAACTTTTGTTTCTTTGAAATAAGAAGTCAAAAGTATATGAGTCTAACCTCTTATTCAGTTAATGTTCAATTACTGTTTTAGAATTGTCTTATTTGGATAATATCTATATATTCAATGAATATTCATCATTTAACTTCACTTAGTAAAACTCTAAGGGTATATTTACTGAAAATATTTGAGAAACCTCCCCAAGGAAACATATTACAAAATATAACCATTATCAAAAATTTATTTACAAACTTTTTTCCTAGCCACATCTACCCAATTTATTCATTCTTAACAATTATGCCTGGAAAATTTCATGAGACATCAGACAAATATAGCCATCATCCCAGGCTAAATTTTCATGCCAAGAAAGCATCATAAAAGTAAGAACTTTAAAGTTAAATATATGCATATCTAGCTGAAGACCTGGCCATTCCCATCAAACCAATATTAGACCAGTCTCATCTGCCAAAAGATTACTAAGTCCTGTGCATTTGAATAGCATCTGGGCTTATTTGCATGATTTACGAATACTCATTTATTTATAAGCCAATTTGGCACTATAGACGATATACAAACAGACCTTTGTAGACAGTCCCGTGTGTTGAAGCTGTCATTTCTCCCCATCCAATTATCTTGATATCCTTGTTTAAAATTTATTGACCATAAATGAAAGGTTTAAGTCTGGACCTCTATTCTGTTCCACTTGTCTGTAGGTCCATTTTTATGTCAGTATCACACTGTCTTTATTGCCATAGCTTTGTAGTAAAATTGGATGTCTGGTTGTGTAAGTTCTTCAATTTTGTTCTGTTTTCAAAATTGTTTTGGCTGGTATATTGTCTAGATACTCTGAATTTCCATACACATGTTAGGGTCAGCTTGTCATTTCCACTAAAACAAGGTGCTGCCAGGGTTCAGTAAGGATCCTGCTTAGTCTGTAGATCAGTTTAGGGGAAAACTGCTCCTTAATAATATTTTTTTGCAACCTGTGAATACTGTGGATCTTTCCATTTAATAGACTGTCTTCAACTTCTCTTAGCCATGGTTTACAGCTTTCAGGGTATATATTTCCACCAATTCTGTTAAAGTTATTCTTTTGGTAATATTATGAATAGAATAGCTTTCAGATAGAACTTAGATTTTTTCATTGCCAGTGTATAGAAATGACTAAGGGTTGCATCATGATATTATGCCCTGCACCTTGTTAAGCTAATTTGTTATTTCAAGTAGTTTTCAAATTTATTTTTCAGGATTTTATTGCCTGAAAATAAACATAGTTTTGCTTTGTGTTCTGTATGCCTTCATTTTTCCTGCTCTGTTGTGCTGGCTGGAACGTTAGTGCAACATCAAAAGTGGTGGGAGGGCACACTCTCGCTGTCCCCAGTCCCAGGAGAAGCGTTCAGTCTTCCCTGTGAGCACACACCAAACTGCTGTAGCCACACACGTAACCTCACATGCCACACACACCACACAGACACACACGCAGCCTCACACAGAGACAGGTGCACACACATCACAGAGTCCTAGGGCCATACCAGGAGGGAAGCAAAGGACAGTGGCTGTGGGGTCCCCAGCCCTTGACAGACTTGAGGCCGAGGGACAGCAGCACCTGGTGAAGTCCTTCCTCCATGTGCACTGCTGCTCTCCAATTGCTTTTTCTGCTGTTCTGGGTGATAGAGTCGAATGTGCTCAACTTCCTGGACACGAGACAGGGGAAGGAGGACGGGGCAGGGTCATCAACCGTGTGTACAGCACCCACACGACAGCTCAGCTCTGCCCGCCACTCGGCCCCGCGAGGCCCCTCGAGGCCAGGACAGGGTGCAAGTGCCTTGTGGTCCCTGCCTGGCTGCCATCTGTGTAGGCAAGTGGGCACACGGGCGGCCTGGGGCAGGGGCTCTTCTGTGCCTGCCACCCCATGCAGGGCCACGCCTGACGGGCATTGCCAGTGTGGGGGGCAGCACTGGAGGGCAGCTTCGGAAGGCCCCCTCTGTCCGAGGGTCCGGGCAGCCGGTGGGGGGTCCTCACGTCTGGACACTCCGTGCTGTGCACCGGGGACGCGCGGACAGAGGAGTGTGGGTGGGGCTGGCTGCACAGGTGCTGCCACCAGCCTGAGGCCACACCGCTGGGTCCTCGGGTCACACACCCCTGCGGGTGCTCGTGCACTCGGCCGTGCAAAGTGACCCCTCCCTAAGGCACTTTTGTTCTCTCCCCAGGACCTCAGCCTCTCAGACGGTGCAGCCTAAAGAGCAGACTTGACCAACTTCTGCACAGGACCCTGGTGACTCGCCACCGTCACCAGCAGCCCACTCTCCAACAGGACGCCCGCAGACCCCACGCCTTCCAGCCCCACGAATCGTGGCCCGCGGCAGATGCCCTCCCCTCCTCTCCCGGCTCCGGCTGACATCACTCGCATCAAAGCTTCCTTCCTCCCCGCCGGCAGTGCTCCTGGCCCCACTCTTCAGCTCTCTGTGTGGACAGCACAGGCCAGGCCGACCCCCTGGGTTTGGTGGCAGAGCAGACACAGGCCCGTGAGGTGAGTCTGGACCCTGGAAAGTGCCGCCAGCTCGGTCTCTGCGTCCCGCGGGGGCAGAAGAACCCCAGGGCGTGAGACGTGTTTATCAATAAAGGAGCAATGTTGGTAAAAATGGGCCTGTGCCTATTGCAGCCATGTGCTTCCTGGCGAGGCCAAACTTTTCCTTTTTCTTCCCCTAAAAACCAATGAACGTGAGAATAGATGGCTTATAATTTTCTCTAGATAGTGAAGAGGGCCACCCACGGAAGCCTATTTGCAGCTCAGGGAGCAGATGGAGGTGGCCCTGGGCTGCCTCGGCCCGGCCAGCAGCTCAGCCTGGGCCTGGAGGATTTCTGCAAAGGTTCTTGGGCCTCACTTGTCTGTCTTGATTAACTCCCAGGCTCTCATTTCTTCCACAGCCTCTCAGAACCTGTGTCATGGCTTGAGCACGTAAACTTGCACTTGTACCATCAAACCCAGATGGTAAGGACGCCCTGGAACCTCCTGGATGCTGTGCTCTGCCTGGTAAGTTCCATGTGAAACATTTAACACCTGACTGCCACACTAAAAAAAAAAAAATTCCCTGGGGCCATGGTGTTTTATTAAAACTAAACGATCCATTCTAATTTGTTATTTTTTATTGTTTTCTGTGCATGGGTTATGTGCAACTCAACACACATTTTTTGAATTAAATTGTCAGTATTAGTTTCTGGGGATGCGGGGCAGGGCGGGGTCCTCACGGCAGCGGACACCTCCGGCAGCACTTGTGGGTCCCCATCGCTCACGCCGGGGCGGCCACAGGGATGCAGGGGTGGACTCAGCCAGCACGTCCCCCTGCGCGTGTCCGGACCAGCGCACCAGGATGGGGGCGGGGTAAGCGCCACCCGCGCGCTCAGAGGGCCCGGTGGGGTCAAAGCCGCGGCGCTGCTGGGCGCCCAGCTTGGCGGGAGGCTGCTCTGTCTCCCCGCACACGGAGTGTCAGGTGCTTGTCTGTGGAACGGACTCTTGCAGTGTCTGCTTCCCTGCAGCGGCGGGTCCAGGGACCACCTCTTCGTCGCTGTGTGAGTCCCAGGGGGCCCTTCTGCAGGGATCCCGCCGGCCCGGCCCTGGCTCCCCGCCGCCGGCATCGGTTTTGGACCCACCCAGGGCAGCGAGTCTGGCTGGGCCCCCGCCTGCTGGCAGGTGGGGTGAGGGCCAGGACTTCCCGGGAGCTCATGTGGCCCCCTCCCCACCCCAGCCTGGCCCCGCAACCCCTGCTCCCGGGGACCCAGCGTGGGAAGGCTGAGGGGGACCGTCTGGCCCCTGCCCAGCCCACCCGGGAGCGTCCACCCAAGGCACCTCCCACCTCCTCCAGGGAGCCTTCCTGGCCTCCTTAGCTGCTAGAGTCCCGCTAAGAAGGTGAATATTTTGAAATGAGCGCTGGCTGATGCTGGGTGCGGTCATATTTGGGGGTTTCACAGTCTCCCTCAAGCTTCTCACTGGGATCGCGTAGGGGTGGGAGAGGGCCATACCCCGCACAGGCCGGGCGTGAGCGTGGCCGGCCTTTGAGGCGAGCTCAGAAGTGGGGGCGCCGGCTCCGCAGAGGGGCTGCCGTCGGCCTCGCGGACACCACACTCCCCAGGCACCGCCTAGCACCTCGTTTAGGCCAGAGCCATCTTGGGGAGCCAAAGGCACCGCCCGGCAGACTGTCAGGCTATTACCTGCCACAGAGGGAAGGGCGCCATCATGGGGTCCCCCGACAGGCACCCCAAGAGGGACTGACACCCGTCTGTGGTGTTCCTGGCCAAGATGCAAGCCTGACGCCCCTCGGGCAAATGCCGGACACATCCTTGGACTGTTCCGGACACAGGAGTGGCCGCGACAGAGAAGGCAGGGCCCGGTCTAGACTGGAAGAACCTGCGGACTCACGGCCCGACAGAGGCCCGTCCTGGCCCGGTAGACTGGTGTTGGGGGGGTGGCAGCCGGTCTGGCAACAGTCCCGGGTCCCCCCGCGGTCGGAGGGAGTGAGCGCCGTGAGCAGCTCTCTGTCCCCAGCAGACCTGGCTGAGTGTGAGGAGCGGAGGGTCCCAGCGTCTGTGACGGACCCGCACGTGGGTCCCCGCGTCAGCTGCGTGCGGCGGACGGGACGTGCCGTGGGCACCCGGGGAGGCCCCCAGCCCCGGGCTCAGAATCGACCCCGCTGGGAACAGGGCCTTGCGGACGGCACTGGCTCAGAGCAGGTCACACGGAGTAGGTGGGCCCTAATCCAGTGTGACTGGTGTCCCGTAGAAAGGGGACGTATGTGCAGAGTCACACGTGTGAAGACGAAGGCAGAGACTGGGGTGAGGCTTCCACAAGACCATGAACGCCAAAGGCTGACGGCAAACCCAGCACCGGGAGAGGCCTGGGGCAGCCCGGCCCCCAGAGCCTCGGGAGGACAGACCTGCCGACGCCACGGCCGCGGACACTTCTGCCCACTGACACTGAGAGTCACGTGCCGGTGTTACCAAGTAGGTTCCGGGTGAGGGATGCCCACCGTCATGTCAACTTTTCCCTGTGATCGTTTTCAAAACAGTAGGTTGAAAACAATAAAAAAGTCTGACTTTAACACTCGTGTGCTGGGCTGTGCTGGGTGGTGTCCACAAATGATCTGGTTTGACTCTGGAGGCCCTGCCAGGCCGGCGTCATTGTCCCCAAAGCCGGCGAGGAGACAGCACAGAGGTGGCCACAGGTCACCAAGCTGAGGGAGCAGCCGCAGCCTGAGCTCAGGGCGGCCGTACTCTGGTTCACCCTCACGCACGAGGACAGGCCCCGGCAAACTATGGGGTTTGGGACGTCCCCGCAAACACCAGTGACAAGCGCACTCGAAGGGGCAGTTGCCCGTGGGAAGGACAAAGGAATAAACACAGTGAATAAATTTGGAAGGAAAAAGGCCGTGACACAGAACAAAGATCCCCGCGGCCAGGGCAGGCCAAGTCTGGGACCAGACGGACAGGGCCCCAGCAACACACGCCGCACCCTGCTGAACTGCCGTGTGCCGACTGGTGCCCGTGGGGAAACCGAGGCATACTGCGTTGGAGCATCCCGCAGGGACAAGCGGCAGCGGGAGAGTCTGGCTGCAGCACCGGGCACCCGCCGTCCCGGCCAGCAGCCCCAGGGGCACGTTCCCGCCCACGAGGGCAGGCTGGGGGGCAGGTGAGCAGTCTTTACTCCTGGTTACACTTTTGCTACATTAGGAAAATGGCCCCAGCTCATCTAACTTTTGGTGTCACAAAGCCAAGCTCAGTCCCCATGTGGGGCAGGTCCCATGCACAGGAAAACACAAGTGAGGACAGTGGGCAGAACTGTGACACGGAGCCACAGGGCCCAAGATGTGGGGCTCTGGCCAGCCCGACCCCCTGTCCCACAGGGGAGGACACCAGCTCGCCCCATCCCATGGGACACTGAAGACCAGCTGAGACAGGACAGAGGTCCTGCCTGCCCCAGAGCAAAGAGAGGACCCTTGTCAGGTGAGGATTTGGAGCCCAGAGAGGGCAATTCACCTTCACAAAGCCACACAGCGCTGCCGGGCAAGTGGCTATGCTGGGCTGTCCTGGGTGCTGGCCCCACAGAGCCCTCCTCACCTGTCAGGGACCAAGGCAGGAGGTCCCTCCAGAGCCCCGCTCCGACCTCGACCCCTGACCCCCGACCCCACGTACCTAGGAGCCAATCTGGTCGCCAGCCCAGCTGCAGCAAGGCCCACATGACGGGCCAGGGAGCCTGTGGGGTCCACATGCCCAGAGCGCCAGCCTGCGCCCCCCCCTGCCGCTGCCCCCGCCTCCTGGGCTGCTCAGGCAGATGTGGCTGCGGAAAGGAAACTGTCCCAGATCCCCAGGTCCTGACGGAGGGAGGGCACCCGCCCCTCCCCCCACCCCCTCTTCCTCCTCCCTGTGGGTGGGGGGAGGGCACAGGGCTGGGGGCGGGCTGGGGGAGGGGAGGGAGACCAGTGGACAGGGAGGGAGACAGGGGCGGGGGCCCGCAGGTGGGCCTCTGGGGGAACCCACCGGCCTGGTGGGCTTAGCGGGGATGGGGGTGGGGGGGACCCGCCGGCCAGGTGGGCTTAGCGGGGGTGGGGGGGACCCAGCAGTGCCCCCTGCTGGCCAGATGGGTCGGGCGGCAGAGGCAGGCGTCTCCTTGCTGGGCTCTCCAGAGGTGGGTCACCGGCCAGCTGGGCTGGGGACGCCTCAGACTCGCAAGTCCCTGACAGCCCCCCAGGCCTCCTGCAGGAGGGCTGTGGCATCTGTGGCCCTCCGAGGACCAGGTCCAGCAATGCCACTGCCTGTGCAGGAGGGGCCGGGTGAAATGGCACCTCGACACAGGTCAGCAGCACAGGGCGGACTTACGACAGTCCTCAGCCTGGTTGTGACGTTGTCCTGCAGTGTTGCAAACTGCTGTCACTGGGAGACACGGATGGCGCGTGCGAGGGGAGAGCTGTGTAATTTCCAGCAAGTACATCTACAGCCACCTCACTGCAAACAGCACAACACTGGATCACAACATAAGCAGCCCTTCCCTGCGGTTCAGACCCAGCCCAGGCCCTGCCGCTGGGAGGAAGGAGGGGCAGAGGGAGAGCAGGGTCCCGCAGCCCCACTGGAACGGCTGTCACCCCCTCATGGCCGGTGAGGAAGGAGCCGGGCAGGGCGGGAGGCCCCTGGCAGGGCAGGGCAGGGCGCGGCCGAGGTGCCCCCACCCCATGCAGCCCCTTCATTTCCTCCTGGGGGTGAAGATGGGAGAGAGACACCTGAGGCCCGGCTTGTTGAAGGATAGAGAGTGTGTGTTGCAGGTGTGTGTGTAGTGGGGATTGTGTGTGCGTGTTGGGGGTTGTGTGTGTTGGGGATTGTGTGTGTGTGTGTGTGTGTGTTGTGGGCTGTGCGTGTGTGTTGGGGATTGTGTGCGTGTGTGTGTGTGTGTGTGTGTGTGTGTGTTGAAGTCTCAGGTAAGAGTAAAGGCAGACACGTTTTTTAAACGCAATTACTATTAGTTTAGCCAACGTTGGGGGGACACAAAGTGGTGAGAAAGTTCCTGATTTTAGGTAAATTTCGTAGTGACGGGGGATCAGCCTGCTCAGGGTCAGCCAAGTCCACCCAGAGCTTGAGACAGAGCCCGGGCTTTGGGTGTCTTGGACGCATCTGGCGAGAACTTCGATCACAGCTTCTGTCACCGCTGGGGACAAGAGCCAGTGCAGCCCTAAATGACCACGTGTGTGCCCGTTGCAGGGCTGGAGTCAGGGCCAGGTTGGTACCCCTGTACCCTGGGGATGGGATCCGTGCTGGCCCTGCGGTCATTCAGGTGGTGAGGCAGGCACTGGCCTGGGACAGCGCCCCCCACCTCCCGGGAGCGTGCAGCCCACCCTGGTTGGCAGGGGCTGCTCCATCTGCAGCGTTCGCTGAGGGGGGCAGAGGCCAAATAAGTCCTTGTGGGGAGCAGGGTGGGCAGAGCTTTGGCCTGATCCCTGCCACAGGCTGGCTGGAGGTCCCTTGCTAAGAGAACTGAGGGTCACACCCCCTGGGCCAGAGGCCTGGCTGCAGCGGAGGTGCAGGGATTTCCTTCCCCGGGCTGCTTGGGGCCTGGAGACTCTGCACCTGTGTGCAGGAGACCAAGAGGGGCTGGGACTCCGGCGCCCCCAGCCTGCTTCCTGGGTCTTGGAGGAGCGTCTCCATCTGTCATGGCAACTGTCCCAGTTTGCCTGGGACCTTTGGTGCTAAACTGGGGGCTTTCCCCTGTTCCCCCAAGTTCTGCAGCACGCTTAGAAGCAGCTACTGACCGCCTACACTTGACTACAGATGTCACTGTAGGTGACAATTTTAGTATTTTGCCACTATTTGCTAGTCCTGTGGGCAATGAGCACCCAGGACCTCGGGAAGCAGAGTGTGAATGCCCTGCAGGTCGGAGGAGAGAACCTATTCCAGACACTGAGAGGTGATTCAGAGAGCCTGTGCCTGGGGTCCTGCCCCAGGACCAGCCCTGTGTGTGTCCAGGTGCAGTCAGGGAGCGCAGCGAGGGTTGTGGATGTGGGGTTGGCACAGGACTTCCGCCCACAGGGTGGGGCAACTGCAGCCTTTACAGCAGGCTGGGGTTGCTGGGGTCACCAACGCTACCCAGGCCTGACCCTGCTTAGCGTCCGAGATCAGCCAAGACCAGGCGCATTCAGGGTGGTACGGCCGTGGACAAGGAAGAAAAGGTGGTGCAGTGCTGGGGAGAGTGAGGACACCCTGGGGCCCACATCTGACAGCAAAAGGACGTCACCGCTCCTCTGCCCGAGGTGGCCTTGGTGGGGGCAAGTGGAAAATGACTTTTTCACACCCAGTTGAAACCCAAGCTGATTTCCAGACCCAGAGCCCACCCAGGGAAGGGGGACTAGGGTCCCGCAGCAGTTCCTGCAAGGACAGCGCGAGGTGACTGGCAGACCCCGCCCCTGGCTCACCTGTGGACCTCCGTGGGCCCTGGGCGAGTCTCTCTGCAGGAGAGCGGCGGGAGGGGTGCTGCTCTGCTGTGGGGGCTCCTCTCATGGGTAGTTTCTAAAATAGCAAATGGGCCATGAACATGGGCACCCATGCCGCCTCCCCACGCCTGAAGGACCTGCCACCCCTTCTCAAGGCCCTGGCAGCCTCCTAGTGGGGGCGACACATTCTTAATAACGTGTTGGGGTGTTGACAGCCTGGTCTCTGGTCCCTGGAGTAAAAGGCGTTTGGAAATAAGATGCCTTCCCCCGATTGTCTGACCCTGTCATCCTGGACACTTATGGCAGACCGTGTCCTGCAGTCCCAGGAGTCCCCATCACGTGCTCTGTGCCATTGGAAGGATGACTCGCCTGTTCACCTCTGGCGTCATGTGTCTGCTCCTTTCCTTTGCAGCCTCGGTGGGTGACATAGGGGCGAAGGTCAGGGTATGGCAGGACCCTCCCTCAGCCTCCCCAGAGCCCACCTGGGTGCTGATGCCTCAGCCCGGTGGGCAGAGGCCACCCTGGCCGGCGGCACTGCGGGTCCCTTCCACTCCCGAAGCGCAGGGGGGCGCCCTCCACACTGTGATGGGGGTCCTGGCAGGCGGGAGACAGGGCTGGACAGAGCACCTGGGCCCGCCCCCGCCCGGGCCGCAGGGGACCAGGCTGCACACAGCAGGCACAGGTGGATCCTTCAGGCTGGGGGCTGAGGCGGGACCAGCTGCGGTGCAGAGTCCCGGGTGCTGGGTGGTGCCGGCAGCCCAGTCCCACACGGTCCCAGAACCATCCTGAGTGGGCTGTTCCTCAGCTGAGGCGCTCGGGTTTCTCCAGGCCTAGCCGTGGCAGGAAGCAGGTGCCGCTTCCCGGCTCCCCTGCTCTGCCGGCCTGCGGGTCTCAGCCTCGGAGGGCAGGTGGGAGGAGGGCTGCTTCCAGGACCCGGAACGCCGCTGCTGGAGGCTGCAAGCCGCCGCTGGGCTCTCCCCGGCCGGGGGCCAGTGGCCCCGTCAGCTCGGCTGGCCCTCTCCGCACACCGCCCCGGATCTGACCCCTCCTCCTCCGCCCGCCGGGATCGCCCAGGGCCACGGGATCCCGCAGGGCCGCCACAGCCTCCTTATTTCTGCTAATGTCTACTTAGCGTTTGCAGGGGAGCGTGGCCCACACGAGACACAATCCTAGCCTGCCCTGGAGAAGTGTTCGTTTTCCGCCAGGGAGCTGCGCTGGAAGCAGCTGCTCAGGAAAAACGCAGAAGCCCCTCTGATCCAGACCCTGGCTCCCCACACAGGCCCCTGCCCGCCTGCGACTGACCCGGTGCCGGAGCCGGAGCCTGTCAGCTTCAGTTTGCGTTTCCTCAGTGACCACTGAGTTGAACAGCTGTTCCTGAGCTGGTCGGCCATTTGTATACTTTCTTTTTGCAGTCTCTTTTGTATTTCAAGT
The DNA here is from genome assembly GCF_041146395.1 of Eulemur rufifrons. Classification (NCBI taxonomy): domain Eukaryota; kingdom Metazoa; phylum Chordata; class Mammalia; order Primates; family Lemuridae; genus Eulemur; species Eulemur rufifrons. Next base: position 58,271 of record NC_090993.1, on the reverse strand, counting down.
GACAAATCTTCCTTACATGATGCCACAAGTTTTATGTATTTTGACTAATATTTGAACTATTTGCTAATTTTTCTGGTGATTTCTTCTTTGAAGAGGGGCACCCGGGCTGACTGGCCTCCTGGTCAGGCACCGAGCTAAGAAGAAACAAAGAATCAAAAGTCAGAAAAAGAATCCCCACCGCACGGCTGCCTCGTGGCCGGGCTGCCGCCACGGGCAGGTCTCTCTCCTGCTCCCGCTGCGTGTGGGGTCACACACACTCGCCCGTGCTGGGGAGCAGAGATAACAGGTCCCACGGATGCCTCCGTGGCCCCAAAACGCAGGTGATGCAAGAGCCACATCTGGTCGCTGATGGCATTTCATTACGCTGCCGTCTGAGGCCACCTCACGGCGATTCATGTGTCACTAAATAGCTCACGTTCAGCTTTGTTTAGTGACCAGGAATTTTGACAAAATACCTGAAATTCAAGAGGGCAGATGGAGGAGGAAGCTCTAGATAGAATGTCATTTTAAAAAATGAATTTGACTTTAAGATCATAAGAAAAGTGGTGTCTAATCTTTATTCTTTGGTATTTATGGAGCTGATAGTTATTGAGCATCTGGCGTGATGGCGAAAGATCCACCCGGAAGGATTAGCAGTAACGAGCCGCGGGTCAGTAAGTAAGGCCGCGGGCTGAAGGCTCCGCTCCCGGGGACCCCTCAGGGCTTCCCCCCAAGTTTCGCGCCAGGCCCGACCTCCTGGGCCTGCCTCCCGCCCCGTCCTCCACCTGCCCGCCCATCCCCCATCTGCCCCTTCACACGCCAGACACCCGCCTCCCCGGCGCCCCTTCTCCTCCCCTCCCCGTCCTCTCCCCATCCCGGTCCTCCCGCCCCGCCCCGCCCTCGCCCTCTGTCCGGCTGCGCCCCCTTGTGGCCGCGGGGGGAGGAGCGGAGCCGGGGGCGCGGGGCTGGGGGAGGGGAACGGGGCGGGGGCGGGGCCGGGGAGGACATGGGAGGGGAGTGGGGGCGGGGCTGGGGGAGGACACGGGAGGGGAGTGGGGGCGGGGCCGGGAGGACATGGGAGGGGAGTGGGGGCGGGGCTGGGGGAGGACATGGGAGGGGAGTGGGGGCGGGGCTGGGGGAGGACACAGGAGGGGAGTGGGGGCGGGGCCGGGGCGGACACCGGAGGGGTGTGGGGGCGGGGACGGGGCATGGTATGGTGGCGCATGCCTGTAATCTTAGCACTCTAAGAGGTTGAGGCAGGAGGATCGCTTGAGGTCAGGAGTTCGAGACCAACCTGAGCAAGAGTGAGACGCAGTCTCGACAAAAACTGGAAAGAAAAATTAGCCAGGTGTGGTGGCGTGTGCCTGTAGTCCCAGCTACTCAGGAGGCTGAGGCAGGAGGATCCCTGGAGCCCAGGAGTTGGAGGTTGCAGAGAGCTATTTTGACGCCACTGCACTCTAGCCCAGGTGACAGAGCAAGACTCTGACTCAAAGAAAGAAAGAAACAAACAAAAAAAATCCAAACTGTACTGTATAATCTGTGGCTTTAAATTGTTTTGTTTTAAATCTTAAAGGCTAAATTAAATATGTAAAGAGAGTGCTATGAATATAATATTGACCAAATTAACTGATAGAAATTGAAACCAAGAGGAAATTTAAAATACAAAATGGGTCATTTTTTGTTGCTTTGCACTTTTTATTATCTCAGGGAATTTAAAAATTTTTCATTTATTCTAGGCACTTGGGATACATCAGTTGAACAAGACAGACAAAAATCCCAGCTTCTACTGGCGAAGACAAGAGACACACTAAAAGATAAACATGTAAAATAAATACAGTCATACCTCAGTATCTTTAGGGGATTGGTTCCAGGATCCCCACCAATACCAAAATCTGTGGATGCTCAAGTCCCTTATATAAAATGGCATAATATTTGCACATAACTTATATATATCCTCCTGTATACTTCAAATGATCTCTACATTACTTACAATACCAAATGCAATGTAAATGCTATATAAATAGTTGTTATACTGTATTTTTTGTGTTATTTAAATTTTTTTCCTGACTATTTTTGATCTGCGGTTAGTTGAATTTGTGAATGCCTAACCATAGATCCGGAAAGCTGACCATAGAGATCGCTACCAGGTGTGAAGTGTCATGGGAAGAAAAGAAAAAGAATGCGGTAGGAAGGATCGAGAATTGGTGTCTGGCGGTTGCAATTTTAAATACCTGGCTCAGGCTAAGTATCAACGCTAAGTGACATTTCCTTGTGAGAGGATATTCCGGCTGTTTTGACAATAAACAGAGCAGATGATGGGCAGGGAGGCCCTGCAGTTTAGTAGGTCCCTGAGGTATAATTGAGATGCTGGAAGTAACGCAGGTGAGAACTAGTCTGATTTATTTTGGAAGTGGAACCAACGAGCTTTCTTGGCAGATTGGAAGTGAAAATGAGAGTGTGAGAGGGACCAAGGATGACGCCAAAGTCTGTGGCCTGAGCAGCTGGAAGGATGCCCTGACACCAGCACCTGGCTCTCTCTGTCCCTTTGACCACAGGCAGAGTTTGGCGGGTCCTTTGGTAGAGTACTGGCGCTAGACTGGGACACTGTCACGTGTCCCGACTTCTGGGACGTATGCGATCCGGGGGAGGAGTCACAGGGGTCTGGGGCATGAACAGTTTTCGCATTGCAAATGCCAGCTGGATGTCCGGGCCTGAAGCCAGTGAATGACAAAACGATTCTGACTGTGACATTGAAAACAACAATGGTCGGAGGGTTTCAGGACCTCGAGGTCTCAACTGCGACCGACAGACACCTCGCCCCCCTGCCAGCGCGGGACCCCGCTTCCTCCTCAGGGCGTGGCCGCGGCCCACACCGCGCGCAGACGCCGCCCCTCCGAGGCCGGGAGGGCGCGAGCCGCAGCCGCCTGCGGGCCGGGCTGGGAAGAGGCTCCCGCGCGCTCCCGCGCAGGCTCGGTCGCCATCTTCCGTGCGCGCTTTCCCGCGCAGGCTCCACCCCCTGCTGTGGGCGGCCGGTTCCCCACAGCAGCGGCCGCCCAGCCTGCGCGGCTCCAAGGTGGGGGTGGCGCCGCCCGCCCATCCCGAGGCGGGGCCTGGCTGGGGCGGGGCCTGGCTGGGGAGGGCCCAGAGGCGGGGCCTGGCTGGGGCGGGGCCTGGCAGAGGCGGGGCCTGGCTCGGGTGGACGCTGCGGTTGCGCAATGAAGCTCCGCCCCCTGCCCCTCTCGGAGCGCGCGAGGCCTCTGACTGCGCCTGCGCACGAGTCTGGGCGGCGCGGAGGGAGCCGGGAAGCGGCGAGCGCGCCGGGAGCGCAGCTGCGGGGTCGGGGCGGCAGGAGCTGTGGAGCCGGCGAGAGCTGGGCTGCCTGAGCGGGCGGCCGAGACAAAGGCGACGGTGAGTGCAGCGCCGGCCCCGCGCCTCGCCCTCTCGGGCCCTTGGGCGGCGGCCTGAGGCCCCAAACCGCGGTCCCCGAGGGCTCTGCGGTGAGCGCGGCCCGGTCCTGTCAGCCGCGCGCTGTGGGCTGCGGGCTGCGGGCTGCGGGCTCCGGGCCGAGCGGGCGGCTCCGTTTCCAGGTTCGGGCGAGGTCCCTTCCCCGAGGACCCGCCCTTTGGGCTTCGTCCCTTCCCTCTGAGGAAGGGACCCGAGCTCAGCTCGGAATTCAGGCAGGCGGCGACCGAGGCGCCCACCGCCCGCCGCGGTAAAGCGGAAACGCAGACCCCTCCCCCAACTTGGCGGGTCTGGCGGTCGCGAGGGTGGCGCGAGGGGCGGGCGGGGACGGCCCGGGGTCTCCAGGTGAGGGTTGGCGGGGCGGGGACCCGGCTCCAGAGCCCCGACTGTCGCCCGAGGCTCCCGGCGCGTCCCGCCCGCGGTCCCGCAGCGGAGCTCGCTGGGCTCGGAGCGGAAGCCCCGGCCGCCTCCTCGGAGGAGGAGCGCGGACGACTCTCACAGGTGGTTTCACCGGCTGTGGCTGCTGGTTGTGATTTTGGGTCCCGGGTGTGGTCGGCAGTGGCTCGCTGATGCCGCTTTAACGGCTGAAAAAGCGCCCCAATCCACTGACTTCATGCGTGCAAGAAACGGTGTTGAGATTCCTTATTACCTTGCAATTATTTTAAATGATAAGGCTTCGTAGAGGAATTCGGTGGTGGTGTGCAGTTTGCAAACGCAAACGTTAAAGGGCTTGGAATACAGTAGATGCTCATTAAAATATTTGTTGAACGAATGAATCTGGAAGCATCAGACCAAGCTGGTCTCACATCTAGTAAAATTTAGGCACATACCCTTTTGACTAAGATTCAGGAAAAAACGTTGGCAAAAAACATGTGGTTTTGTTTATATGCTTGTTTTGGATTTTTACCCAATATATGCATATTTTGGAACAATCAGTTGTTACTCTCTGTACTACTAACAGAAAATAAGTTTGAAATGTGAATTTTTTATTTTGAGAAAAGTTGGTATACATTATCTATTTCTTAAAAACAGGCTTTATTTCTCATTTTCTTTAAAAATAATGGGGAACATAAAGAGGCGCTGGGATTGTATTTTGAGACCCAGTTTTATTTTTCATTGTGAATAAAGTTGTTTATGTGTTTTTGAGGGACTGCTATGGTCTTGAGTGTCTTTTCCAACAAGGGAGAACTGTAAATTGAAGCAGGAAAAAAAACTAATGTTGCACTAATACAATTAAACATTACCATTTACTCAACAGATATTCATTAAACATCTATCATGTGCTGAGATCTGTGTTGAGTGGTGTTTCTAGGGACGAACAAAACTCACAATAATCCTTTTTTAAAACGAGCATAAAGTTCTTTCTTATAGTTTTTTTTTTTTTTTTTTGAGACAGAGTCTCACTCTGTTGCCCAGGCTAGAGTGAGTGCCGTGGCCTCAGCCTAGCTCACAGCAACCTCAAACTCCTGAGCTCAAGGGATCCTCATGTCTCAGCCTCCCGAGTAGCTGGGACTACAGGCATGCGCCACTATGCCCGGCTAATTTTTTCTATATATATTTTTAGATGTCCATATAATTTCTCTCTATTTTTAGTAGAGATGGGGTCTCGCTCTTGCTCAGGCTGGTCTCGAACTCCTGAGCTCAAACGATCAGCCCACCTCGGCCTCCCAGAGTGCTAGGATTACAGGCGTGAGCCACCGCGCCTGGCCTTCTTTCTTATAATTGATGTTGCAAGTGGAGACTGTCTTCAACCCCTAGTGCCTGCTTTAGGTTGGGAAAGGTGGCAGGTGAACTGCAGGAACTGTAAATTCATAACAGTCTATTGAAAAGATAATAAGTAACTTAAGAGGGCTAAGATTATTGGCTTACACTTTCATATTGTCAGTTTAGTAAAATCTATCTACATTTTAAAAAGAAGGGAGGAAGAGATTTAACAGACTGGTGTTTTTATTATCTCTCTCTTACAAGAAGATTTTAGTACAGTGTATTTATTGAAAGGTCATGGACTTCTGGTTCTGTGTTCTCTAAATAATCTTTGCAACAACAATATTTTCTATTTTTAAAAATCACTGATGATAAACATTGAATTCCTTTTCCATAAGAAACGTTTTTAAGTAAAGCACCATTTCAGGAATTTTATTTTGTCCTTTTCTTTACTATTTACAAACAAATACAGTATTAACTTGATAGTGCTGAAATTGGAAGGATTATTAGTAGTAATTTGTGGTTCCATATATGGACTTTACCTGTAGTTTTACAACTGATAAAACTGCTTATTAAAAAGAAGATGAAATTTTTAGTATTGCATTTATTCTAAGGTTGCATTGCCTATTTTATCTTATTTACATATGTTTAAAAACAATATTTGGCCTCTTCAGAAGTCTGAGTTAATGTACTCCAAAGCCAATCTTGATCTTTACAAAATAATGTAGATTACTAATTTTTTTGCAGTTAGCTTTTGAATTTTGGTGGACCCTTTTGACTTGTCAATGCTTATAATAGTTTATACATTGTTGAAAATAATGTATACATTCAAATAGAAGTTTTAGATTTTAGACTTACTGGTTATTAGCTTTTTATGATTGTTGTTCCTAGGAATAATAAGGGAAGGAATCCCTCAAATTTTAGTGGCAGAGAGTTGTGATAGTTTTTCTTTAAATGTGTATTTCTTGGAGGAAGAAATGTGTATTTCTTGACAATTTACCACTATCAGTCTGGTGTTGACAAGAAATCTAATAGCGATGATAAAGAACAATGTAAGCAGGCTGTCATATGTTAAATAAAAAGTGCCTGGCATTTTTTTTGGATAAGCACATCATCAGAATTCTTGACAATCAACAGCATTGAGACATGTTAAAATAATTTTTTCCAAGAAATCAGGATTCATAATGAATATTTTTTGTGCTTTAGAAAACACTGTAAATGTTTTTAAAGTATTATTCCTGTGTTGGAGTAGTTCATAATGTTTTGAGGCTGAGTAAATTCCAGGATTATCCTATTTTGTAATTGTCGGAATATTTGAAATGTTGGTGTTTTCTTCATCGAGGTAGATGTGTCTGCTGGGGGGGGGGGTTCATTTTTTTATAAGGCCCTTCAGAGTGATCTAGAAGGAATTTCTTTTCTCTCAGATGTAATTAATCAAGTGATAAAGAATGATGCTAACAAGGCATTTGCAGCTGTGCCCATGTTTGCCTGTGTAGATTGTTAGAGTTTATTAATTAGCATTTGTAGAAAACATTTTTGAATTTTAAAATTTTTATTTAAATGCTATATAACAAATTTCTCACTTTTATTGTCTAGTATAGGTTGCTATTATGTTTTTAATTCCCAGTTGTCTTTTTAAAAAATATGAAAATGTTTGGGTTTCTCATTTGTTTTAGGATGAATCTGGGATTTTTTTAAAGGTTTTATAAGATTTTTCACTCACAATGAAACATGCTTATTGGTTTTGATTTATTGTAGTGTTTTTTTTCTTTTCTTTTTTTTTTTTTTTATTTCAGAGACAGGGTCTCACTCTGTCACCCATGCTGGAGTGTAGTGGCATGACTGTCACTCACTGCGACCTCGGACACCTGGGCTCAAGCAATGCTCCCACCTCAGCCTCCCAAGTAGCTGGGATAATAAGCTGCACTGCCATGCCCGGCTAATTTTCAAATTTTTTGTAGAGACAGGGTGTTGCTATGTTGCCGAGGCTGGTCTGGAACTCCTAGCCTCTGTGTCCCAAACTGCTGGGATTACAGACAGGTACTAGCCACCCCACCTGGCCTGTTTTAGTGTTTTCTTATCTCAGTTTTTATGAAACGAATATTTTAGTATTTTATTGAATGTTAAATGTTAGTAATGTGTCAGAATGGGGCATTGTAGGTTCCCTGTGTATTCTTGAGAGGAACTGAGTAAAGCATGTGCTTATCCTTAATGCTTGCTTGCTAGTTAGGTGATAGCATTTTTTCTGATTTTTTTTTCATACTTCCTGGAAAAAGTTGGAATTTAGCATATTAAATATTGACTTGCTGCCTCAGTTCAAAGCTTAAGTATGCTTGACTCTTTCTGTAATACTACCAAATTATGAATGGACTAGAATTTCGTTGAGACTGCTCTGTGACTGCATCCAAATGGGGTTTCTGAATTGAAATGCCAAAAAGACTTGGTAATAAATTGTGTTTATTGTCTTTATCTTGACACTATATAATACCTGTAAATGTATTTTAGTCAAAATTATGGTAACACATACTCACTCCTTTCCCTAGAATGCATCAGATAAGTCCGGATTAAATAGAGGTGACTTTGAAAATGACTAAATGGTGAGCCCTGATATTTCTATTTTGTTGCTTGCCCGCTTAGAAACTCATGCTAAGATGTCTTATGACATCTTCCGTGATCAAATTTTGTACTTGTACTCAAACCTAAAACGACTTTTGTTTTATTTGACTTAATAATTTGCTTTCACTTTTTGCTTAGTAAAGCAAAAATGAATTTTTACTACATCTAGCATTGGGTATATTTTATGCCTTACATGTAGTGGGAATTTATGGGTATCTGTGGAACTAGTATGTTCAGTGGATGGGACTTGGTAAGGTTAAGCAGAAAACAGTTCTCACTGTGCCTTCAGACCCTCCATAGATTCAGTCTCTACCTCTGGATGAGCTCTTAGTAAGATCAGATAGCTTTTCCAGTAACTTTCAGGTAATAAAAACTCTTGTGGTCACTTGTCATTCATAATCTTATTTTAGTCATTAGAAGGTGCAGTTCAGTATAATCAGTGTTGAGACTCTCACACAATTCTGAACTCTTCTTTGGTTCCCACTGTTTCAGACCTCGAAGCCTGCTTTGGAGGAAGATTCCTACTGGATTTCTCTTGTTACTTTGCCAGATTCTCTTCAATATGACATCCTCACCTGCTCAGGGTCCAGCTCCGTGTGGAAAAGGGATTGAGGGGAAAGGTATGGTTTATTTTAGCTCATCTGATTGTGATCTGGCATTTTTGCCTTCTGAATTGGACAGGTTGTTCAAAGCTGATGCCCTAGGACTGCTGGAAATAGTTTTCTGGAGAATTCTATGTCTGGGACCCCCAGCTACAATTCCTGTGATATAATTCTCTATCTTTAATTTCGCTTCCCAGCTTTCCTCATCTGCGGGCCCACTTTGCCCAGGGTGACGTTTTGCTTTAGTGTTTAAGGTAGTTCTATAACATTTTAAGCAGAACTGCCCATACTTTACTAAGGATATTTCATTTGGCATAATTCCACTGGGGCCTCCACATCCTCTATTTCCAACTTCTGTCAGATACAGTAGACCCTCTGTGTCTGTGGGTTCCACATGTGGGGATTCAACCAACTGTGGATCAAAAATACTAAACCCTGTCTCTAAAACAAAATACAAATTTAAAAACTACAGTATAACAGCTACTTACGTGGCATATACATATAAATAATCTAGAGATGCTTTAAAGTCTATGGATATGTATAGGTTATATGCAAACACCTACCCATTTTATATCTGGTACTTGAGCATCTGGGGATTTTGGTATGGTGGGTTCCGTGAACCAAACCCCTGTGGGACAACTGTAACCCCCCTTGACAGCACTTCTGTCTGTTTGGGACCTGCAGTCCATTGCTTCTGCCACCTCTGTACTGTCCCCCTTCCTGCACATCCTTACTTGGATATTTTCCCTGCCTTGAAGCCATGGTCCACTCTTATAATCTCTCCCTTTCGCACGCCCTCAGTTCCATGTAGGGCGCTCCTCCATTGCACTCCCCTGGCCAGCCCTCCACCCCACACCGTTTACATGCAGTTCTCCATCCGGTTCAGCCTGCACCTGGGCAGGTGACCGTGCTCTGAGGAAAACACAGCCATGCTGACCCGGGTCTCCCGTTCAGTGCCTGACCGCTGACCTCAGGAAGGCCCTTTGTGTTGTTGACAGTGGCATAATCCCAGGACATTTCCCTGGTTGAATCACTTTAGCATTTCCCTAAATGACTATTTTCACCTCTCTCCTCAAACCTCTAACCTTTTCTCCATTTTCATCTGATAACGTGTTTCCTGTGTGTGAAAAATGAAAGCGATCAGAAAGCGTTTCCATGTCCCTCAGGCCTCTGCCCATGCTCTTTGCATTTCCTGCTGTTCTTCACCCCGGTCTCCATGGATGCCCTGGGTTCTCTCCCTTCCTCCTGTCAAGGACACTGCGTTGCTTCCGTGTCCATCCCCTCGTGCATGCCAACGAGATGCGTCAGTGTCCTGTTTTTACTGGATCATTCCTGTCAGCATATAGATACACATGCAGCATATAGATACTGATATCTCCCATCTTTAAAAAGCCTTGTTCAACACCACATCTTTCTTTCATTACTACTCTCCAGAAAAGTTGATATTTGTGGTCTTCAGTACTCCCTCTCTCTCTTGGATCCACTACAGTGAGGTTTTTTTCTCTTCCATTCTACCATGGCAGCTCTTTTTTGGTGTTACTAGTGACCTCTTTGGTGAATTCTAATGTCAGTGAATATAGCAGCAGTCACAGCATTTGATGTGGTTGATAATGTTCTCTTCTTTGAAACCTTCTTCCCTTTGCTTCTGGGATATTACTGCTTATTTTCAGTTTCTTTTGCTGGTTCCTTTTCATCACTCCAACTTCTAAAAAATGAGGCAGTGTTCCAGGGATATACGTTTAGACCTCTTCTGTATTTATATTTAGTCCCTTGTGATCTCATCTAGCCAGAATTATACATTTCTAACTAAAAATTTTGTCTTTAGTCTGAATTTCTTTCCTAATTTCCAGACTTGTATGTTCATCTGCGTACTCAACATTTTCAGCTAGATGTCTAATTTAACTAGACATCTAGATCCCAAATTTAACATGTCACAACTGAACAACTCGTCGCCTCCTTCTTCTCTCCCACCCCCTCCAATAATTGTTTCCATTCCATTCTTCCTCATCTTTTAAATGTCCACTCCCTCTTTCAGTTTCTCTGGCCCCAAACCTCATAGACATCTTAATACTCCCTTCTGATACTCCCACATCTAATTCAAATAATTATCACGAAAGTACCTTCTTTATATACTTTAAATGCTGCCTTAACTATAAATGGAACCACAATTTGCTGCCACCCCTGTAAGCAACCGTAACCTCTTGCTTGTGTTATTTTCATAGTCACTAGTCTCCCCACTGCTTCTGCACTTTTCTATTCTCAACCCAGCAACCAGGGTGATCCTTTTAACATGAAAGTCTGGTTATTTCACTCCTGTGTTCAAACCGTTCAGTGGCTTTCTATATCCTTGAGAGTAAAAGCCAGAATATTTACTGTGCCTATAAGAGCCTCCGTTGATCTGTACCTCCTGCCTCTCTGGTTTTGTGTCCTACACAATCAGGTTTCTCCTTGGCTTCCTCTACTCTGGCCCCCAGGCATCCTCCAGGCGCAGTCTTGCTTTTGTGCCCTCAGGGATAGAGCATTGTTTTATTCACTGCAGAGTCCCCAGGACCGAGGCTAGGCTCATGATGGGCACTCACAGTTCCTGAATGAATGGCTGCTTGTCTTGTTACTCCTGATGCTGGTTACAGCCTATATGCACGTTTCTATAACAAAAGTATTTGAACTTCACCTAAAACCATATATTCCTGTAAGAATTAAGAAGAAACAAAGAAAAGGAGAAATTACTGAGAAAGCCTAATGGTATTCTTAGCAGTTTTTATTTTTTTTTTTTGTAGAAACCTCCAATAGAAGTCTCATAGTTTTGGGGAGGGATTTTCAGTGTACAAAAATGTATTGGTGTGCCTGTCTTCTTGGTACTGTGCCGCCTATTTAGTCCCCCCTTAAAAAAGGAGAGGAATATAAGTACATTTATTGTTTTGCACAGTAAACTAGCAGCTAGCTACAATAATCACAAGTTTATTTGAGTAGTATTAAATGCATATACTTATTTGTGCTCTTAAATGAAAAAAAAAGAGAAATGCTTGTACAGACTTAAATGCATAGTCGAAAAATGCAGTTTTATACTCCGATTTCTCTTCAGATCATATAAATCTTTCACCTTTTTAAAATGCAGTTTAACTGATATTTAGTTGGGAAATGAGAGCGCAAGGGGAATTAATGATATGCAGATTTTTAGTGTTTCATTCTGCTGAGACAAGATTTTATTTTATTTTATTTTATTTTGAGACAGAGTCTCACTTTGTTGCCCAGGCTAGAGTGAGTGCCATGGCGTCAGCCTAGCTCACAGCAACCTCAGACTCCTGGGCTCAAGCGATCCTCCTGCCTCAGCCTCCCGAGTAGCTGGGACTACAGGCACGCGCCACCATGCCTGGCTAATTTTTTCTATATATATTTTAGTTGTCCAGATAATTTCTTTCTATTTTTTTTTTTTTTTTTTTGAGACAGAGTCTCACTCTGTTGCCCAGGCTAGAGTGAGTGCCGTGGCGTCAGCCTAGCTCACAGCAACCTCAAACTCCTGAGCTCGAGCGATCCTCCTGTCTCAGCCTCCCGAGTAGCTGGGACTACAGGCATGCGCCACCATGCCCGGCTAATTTTTTCTATATATATTTTTAGCTATCCATATAATTTCTTTCTATTTTTAGTAGAGGTGGGGTCTCGCTCTTGCTCAGGCTGGTCTCGAACTCCTGAGCTCAAACGATCCGCCCACCTCGGCCTCCCAGAGTGCTAGGATTACAGGCGTGAGCCACCGCGCCCGGTCTCTTTCTATTTTTAGTAGAGACGGGGTCTCGCTCTTGCTTAGGCTGGTCTTGAACTCCTGACCTCGAGCGATCCTCCCACCTCGGCCTCCCAGAGTGCTGGGATTACAGGCGTGAGCCACCGCGCCCGGCCAAGATTTTTTTTCTTTTAACCTTTTTTCCCTGTGCTGTAGGTCTCCTTTCCTGTTGGTTGATTAAAAAGAAAAATCTTTTAGATAAATTGTTGAAATGAGTACCTTAGTAGTTCCGGAATGAATAAATAATTTTATGTGCAAGTATAAACTCTCCTTAAAGCAGTCTACACAGTTTCCTTTTTTTGTGTAATATGCAAAAATTTGTCTTTGTTGACTTGTGGGACTTTTATGTGGCCATAATGTGGACTTGGTTTTCATGGGTATAGGGAGTGTGGGTGTTTATGTGTGTGTATATATCTTTACAGTTTTTGTAATATGAACATGTAATTTAGACTGATATGCTGATATGTTACTTTAACTCCTAAGCACTAATTTGAACAAAATTCAGATTTGATATTATATTTTTCTTTCACGTTAAAATAAACATGACCTTTATAATTCTTAAAAAGTCTATTTACATACCAAATAAAATGATTTTGGATGATACACTAGAAGTGTTTGCCTATGGTTTTGAAATGGTCCTAGCCTGAACAACATAGTGAATCTATTTTATAGACTAATTAGGTCATCTTCATTAGAATTCAACATTGATGTACTTGAATTCATATGTTAGCATTTCACGTACGAAGTAACCATCTTGGGTTAATAAGATCCTTATTTCTGAGCTGGTGTGTAGTCCTACCACTAAGTTTATTTCAGCTATAGTCACAGTTTTTTTTGTTTTGTTTTGTTTTTTTTAAAGAGACATGGTTTTGCTCTGTTGCCCAGGCTGGAGTGTAGTGGTGTGATCATAACTCCTGGGATTGCTGTAGCTAGCTGCTAGTTTACCGTGCAAAACAATAAATGTACTTATACTCCTCTCCTTTTTTAAGGAGGGACTAAATAGGTGGCACAGTACCAAGAGGACAGGCATTCCAATAGAGTTTTGTACACTGAAAATCCCTCCCTAAAACTATGAGACTTCTATTGGAGGTTTTTACATTGGCAATCTCCTGCCATTGCTTCTTGAGTAGCTGGGACTGCAGGCGTGTACCACCTTGCCCAGCTGAGCAGAATTTTTTTTAGAGATGGGGTCTTGCTGTGTTGTCCAGGCTGGTCTTGAATTCCTGGGCTCAGGAGATCTTCTTGCCTCAGACGACCTCTCAGTCAATCTCGCCTTTGCTCCTTAGACTCTATCCAAGTTAGTCTGTTCACTTTTTCAAACATGCCATGCTTGGTCTTGCCTTAGGACTTTTACGCTAGTCCTTTCCTTTGTCCGAATGGTCTTTCCCAGATCTTGAGCCTGGCACCTTAACTTTAAGGCCTCAGCTTAAATATCACCAACTCACCAGGCAGTTTAAAATCGCTTCCCCATTACTGGAGAGTCGCGGAGCCGGCCGAGAGCGGCGCTGCGGGAGCGGGCGGCCGAGACACAGGCGACGGTGAGTGCAGCGCCGGCCCCGCGCCTCGCCCGCTCGGGCCCTTGGGCGGCGGCCTGAAGCCCCGAACCGCGGTGCCCGAGGGCTCCGGGCCGAGCCGCCGGCTCCGTGTCCAGGTTCGGGCGAGGTGTCTTCCCTGAGGACCCGCCCTTTGGGCTTCGTCCCTTCCCTCTGAGGAAGGGACCCGAGCTCAGCTCGGAATTCAGGCAGGCGGCGACTGAGGCGCCCACCGCCCGCCGCGGTAAAGCGGAAACGCAGACCCCTCCCCCCACTTGGCGGGTCTGGCGGTCGCCAGGGTGGCGCGAGGGGCGGGCGGGGACGGCCCGGGGTCTCCAGGTGAGGGTTGGCGGGGCGGGGACCCGGCTCCGGAGCCCCGACTGTCGCCCGAGGCGCCCGGCGCGTCCCGCCCGCGGTCCCGCAGCGGAGCTCGCTGGGCTGGAGCGGAAGTCCCGGCCGCCTCCTCGGAGGAGGAGCGCGGACGACTCTCACAGGTGGTTTCACCGGCTGTGGCTCCCGGTTGGGATTTTGGGTCCCGGGTGTGGTCGGCAGTGGCTCGCTGATGCCGCTTTAACGGCTGAAAAAGCGCCCCAATCCACTGACTTCATGCGTGCAAGAAACGGTGTTGAGATTCCTTATTACCTTGCAATTATTTTAAACGATAAGGCTTCGTAGAGGAATTCGGTGGTGGTGTGCAGTTTGCAAACGCAAACGTTAAAGGGCTTGGAATACAGTAGATGCTCATTAAAATATTTGTTGAACGAATGAATCTGGAAACATCAGACCAAGCTGGTCTCACATCTAGTAAAATTTAGGCACACACCCTTTTGACTAAGAATTAAGGAAAAAACGTTGGCAAAAAACATGTAGTTTTGTTTACATGCTTGTTTTTGATTTTTACCCAATATATGCATATTTTGGAACAATCAGTTGTTACTCTCAGTACTACTAACATAGAAAATAAGTTTGAAATGTGAATTTTTTATTTTGAGGAAAGTTGTTATACATTATCTATTTCTTAAAAGCAGGCTTTATTTCTCATCTTTTTAAAAAAATAATGGAGAACATCAAGAGTCGCTGGGATTGTATTTTGAGACCCAGTTTTATTTTTCATTGTGAATAAAGTTGTTTATGTGCTTTTGAGGGACTGCTGTGGTCTTGAGTTTCTTTCCAACAAGGGAGAACTGTAAATTGAAGCAGGAAAAAAAACTAATGTTGCACTAATACAATTAAACATTACCATTTACTCAACAGATATTCATTAAACATCTATTATGTGCTGAGATCTGTGTTGAGTGGTGTTTCTGGGGATGAACAAAACTCACAATAATCCTTTTTTAAAACGAGCATAAAGTTCTTATAATCGATGTTGCAAGTGGAGACTGTCTTAAACCCCTAGTGCCTGCTTTAAGTTGGGAAAGGTGACAGGTGAACTGCAGGAACTGTAAATTCATAAGTCTATTTAAAAGTTAATAAGTAACTTAGGAGGGCTAAGATTATTGGGTTACACTTTCATATGGTCAGTTTAGTAAAATCTATCTACATTTTAAAAAGAAGGGAGGAAGAGATTTAATAAACTGGTGTTTTTATTATCTCTTTCTTACAAGAAGATTTTAGTACAGTGTATTTATTGAAAGGTCATGTACTTCTGGTTCTCTGTTCTGTACATCTTTGCAACAACATTTTCTATTTTTAAAAATCACTGATGATAAACACTGGATTTCTTTTCCATAAGAAACGTTTTTAAGTAAAACACCATTTCAGGAATTTTATTTTGTCCTTTTCTTTACTATTTACAAACAAATACAGTATTAACTTGATAGTGCTGAAATTAGAAGGTTTATTAGTAATAATTTGTGGTTCCATATATGGACTTTACCTGTAGTTTTTACAACTGATAAAACTGCTTATTAAAAAGAAGATGAAACTTTTAGTATTGCATTTATTCTAAGGTTGCATTGCCTATTTTTACCTTAGTTATATATGTTTAAAAACAATATCTGGCCTCTTCAGAAGTCTGGGTTAATGTACTCCAAAGCCAATCTTGATCTTTACAAAATAATGTAGATTACTAATTTTTTTGCAGTTAGCTTTTGAATTTTGGTGGACCCTTTTGACTTGTCAATGCTTATAATAGTTTATACATTGTTGAAAATAATGTATACATTCAAATAGAAGTTTTAGATTTTAGACTTACTGGCTATTAGCTCTTTGTGATTGTTGTTCCTAGGAATAATAAGGGAAGAAATCCCTCAAATTTTAGTGGCAGAGAGTTGTGATAGTTTTTCTTTAAATGTGTATTTCTTGGAGGAAGAAATGTGTATTTCTTGACAATTTACCACTATCAGTCTGGTGTTGACAAGAAATCTAATAGCGATGATAAAGAACAATGTAAGCAGGCTGTCATATGTTAAATAAAAAGTGCCTGGCATTTTTTTTGGATAAGCACATCATCAGAATTCTTGACAATCAACAGCATTGAGACATGTTAAAATAATTTTTTCCAAGAAATCAGGATTCATAATGAATATTTTTTGTGCTTTAGAAAACACTGTAAATGTTTTTAAAGTATTATTCCTGTGTTGGAGTAGTTCATAATGTTTTGAGGCTGAGTAAATTCCAGGATTATCCTATTTTGTAATTGTCGGAATATTTGAAATGTTGGTGTTTTCTTCATCGAGGTAGATGTGTCTGCTGGGGGGGGGGTTCATTTTTTTGTAATACCCTTCAGAGTGATCTAGAAGGAATTTCTTTTCTCTCAGATGTAATTAATCAAGTGATTAAGAATGATGCCAACAAGGCATTTGCAGCTGTGCCCATGTTTGCCTGTGTAGATTGTTAGAGTTTATTAATTAGCATTTGTAGAAAACATTTTTGAATTTTAAAATTTTTATTTAAATGCTATATAACAAATTTCTCACTTTTATTGTCTAGTATAGGTTGCTATTATGTTTTTAATTCCCAGTTGTCTTTTTTTTTTTTTTTTTTTTTTTTGAGACAGAGTCTCACTTTGTTGCCCGGGCTAGAGTGAGTGCCGTGGCGTCAGTCTAGCTCACAGCAACCTCAAACTCCTGGGCTTAAGCGATCCTACTGCCTCAGCCTCCCGAGTAGCTGGGACTACAGGCATGCGCCACCATGCCCGGCTAATTTTTTGTATATATATATTTTAGTTGTCCATATAATTTCTTTCTATTTTTAGTAGAGACGGGGTCTCACTCTTGTTCAGGCTGGTCTTGAACTCCTGACCTCGAGCGATCCACCCGCCTCGGCCTCCCAGAGTGCTAGGATTACAGGCGTGAGCCACCGCGCCCGGCCCCAGTTGTCTTTTTAAAAAACATGAAAATGTTTAGGTTTCTCATCTGTTTTAGGATGAATCTGGGATTTTTTTAAGGTTTTATAAGATTTTTCAGTCACAATGAAACATGCTTATTGGTTTTGATTTATTGTAGTGTTTTTGTTTTTTATTTTTTTCAGAGACAGGGTCTCACTCTGTCAGCCATGCTGGAGTGCGGTGGCATGACTGTCACTCACTGCAACCTCAGACACCTGGGCTCAAGCAATGCTCCCACCTCAGCCTCCCAAGTAGCTGGGATAATAAGCTGCACTGCCATGCCCAGCTAATTTTCAAATTTTTTGTAGAGACAGGGTGTTGCTATGTTGCTGAGGCTGGTCTGGAACTCCTAGCCTCTGCGTCCCAAACTGCTGGGATTACAGACAGGTACTAGCCACCCCACCTGGCCTGTTTTAGTGTTTTCTTATCTCAGTTTTTATGAAACAAATATTTTAGTATTTTATTGAATGTTAAATGTTAGTAATGTGTCAGAATGGGGCATTGTAGGTTCCCTGTGTATTCTTGAGAGGAACTGAGTAAAGCATGTGCTTATCCTTAATGCTTGCTTGCTAGTTAGGTGATAGCATTTTTTCTGATTTTTTTTATACTTCCTGGAAAAACTTGGAATTTAGCATATTAAATATTGACTTGCTGCTTCAGTTCAAAGCTGTTTATGGCTCATTTGGCAGAAGAACCCTACCTGAACTGACATGAGGGTATTAATGGCTTTTATCCATCTCATTTAGTGTGAGTATTTACAGATTTTGCTTCAAAATGTTAATGAGTTCAATTATGGGTTAGTGCCTTAGACACTGCTCTGGATGCTACATAATATATGATATATACCATATTACTGTTGTAAAATCTGAAAAATTCTTGTCTTAGTCTGTTTTGTCCGTCTGTAACAGAATACCACAGACTGGACAGTTTATAATGAATCAGAAGTTTATTGGCTCACAGTTCTGGAGGATAGGAAGTCCAAGAGTGAGAGGCTGGTATCTCGCTGGGCAGAGAAAGCGAGGCAGTGGGGGAACTCGCCCCTTTATAATGGACCCTTCCTGATGGACGCACTCTCAGTGCAGGGCCAGCATGAATCCGTCCGTGAGGGCTGATCCTTAGTCCCAATACTGTTGCATTGGATATTGAGTTTCCAACACATGCTTTTTGGAGGATACATTCAAGCTATAGCAATTTTAAATTCTGAAAAAAACCTTGCCTCAAGAAGTATGGATTGTGAATTTGGGTTACTCCATCTTGTATCCAGTGTTACTTACTGCGATATATATTAGTCTTATTCTTTTGCTTTGGCGTTGGTCTATTCTTTTCTTTCAGTGTTTTTGAATTTTTTCTTTGGTGAACTTAAATTTTCTAGGAATAGTTTCCTCTGTTATTTGGCTCTTTGAGCCCTTATAATATTGACTTCTTTTATCTTTAATTCTGGGAAAGTTACCCTCATTATTTCTTGAAATGTTTTATTTCTTCCCTCCTTCTGAAACTCCGATTATCTGGATATTGTCTCTTTTTCATGCTCAGTATTTCTACTTGATTCTTTTTCGTTGTCTCTTGTTTTTGTTTCGTAGTGCTTACATCTCATTGACTTCTTAGGGCTGTATTCTTGGATCCTCCATTCCAATAATTCTACTTCAAATGTCATAAATTGTTTAGTGTGTTGTCTTTCTTTTACAGTAGTTTTATGCTCCAGATGTATCTGTCTATGTCCCTTGGGGGTGGGTATTAGTTACTTACTCTAATGTGCATTGGAATTTGTGTCAGTCCAGGTGAGTTTAAGGAGAGGAAGGGCTTGAGTCTCAGGTCAGCCAGCCGCCTGGCCCCGCTGAAGTGCTGTTGAGTCTCCTCTTGGCTGATGCTGCATCAGGCAACTTCTGATGAGGGTTTGCTTCGTACACTCTCAGAATGAGTAATATCGGGAAGAGGCAGTGTCCTTAGATCATAACTCCCTCTCGGCTCCGTACCCCTGGCCCTTGCTGCGGGAGCCCGAGTGGGGGCAGGAAGGGTGAGTGCCGAGCGGCTGTACCTGTTTCCACAGCTTTCCCCCACAGGGCTTCTGTGTTGTCTGCATTTTATCTTGCTGCCAAAGACATCTAGGCTGTTGCTGCTAATTTCTGTGGTGAAGGGACAATCGAGGAGAGGCAAGGGCAGAATTCAAAAAAGCTTTTAGCTAATCTGTCTTTTAACTCCAACCTCTGCGGCCCTTTGCTTCTGGTCACCAGTTTCTTCTCAGCTAAGTTCAGTACAGCTTCTGGTATCTCCAGCAGTTTGTGTTTCTTTTTGTTGCTGCTGCTGTTACTGTTCCTGGAATCTGGATTTACTTCTATGTTTTTTCCTTCCCAGGGTTGATTCTGTTGGGACCAGAAGCCTGTGACAGTTTGCAATCGTGATAGGAATTGGATGACCTCATTTGGGCCAATAAGGTTAGTTACACAAAGATTTCCTCAAAAACATGAAAATCTTTAGTTAAAAAGTGTATACAAACTAAATGAAAATAATCATGTATGGGTTCCCGTTATCTATTGCCATATAACAAACTATCTTAGAACTTAGTGGTTTTAATGAGCAATTCTTTTATTAATAATTTATCTCTCATTTTTGAAGGTCAGGAATTTGAGCAGGTATTGGTACTTCTTCTTTTATTTATTTATTTATTTATTTATTTATTTTTGAGACAGAGTCTCACTCTGTTGCCCGGGCTAGAGTGCCGTGGCATCATCCTAGCTCACAGCAACCTCAAACTCCTGGGCTTAAGCAATCCTCCTGCCTCACCTCCTGAGTATACGAGACTGCAGGCATGCACCACCACGCCTGGCTAATTTTTCTATTTTTTTCTAGAGACAGGGTTCCACTCATGCTCAGGCTGGTCTTGAACTTCTGAGCGCAAGCAATCCTCTTGCCTTAGCCTTCCAAAGTGCTAGGTTTATAGGCATGAGCCACAGCGCCCAGTCTCATATTCTTTTAGTAAACTTGTAAAATTTTATTATGTA
The DNA here is from genome assembly GCF_041146395.1 of Eulemur rufifrons. Lineage (NCBI taxonomy): Eukaryota > Metazoa > Chordata > Mammalia > Primates > Lemuridae > Eulemur > Eulemur rufifrons. The sequence goes on along the minus strand of NC_090993.1, from coordinate 38,271 downwards.
AGTTTGCATATTTCTTGTTAGATTTGTTCTAGGTATTTTATGGATTTTTCTTCCTATTTGAAGTCCTATTTTTATATTTTCCTAACTGATTAGTATATAGGAACCTAATAATTTTTATATGCTAATTTTTAATCCAAACACCATACTGAACACTTGAATCAGTTTTTTAAATTTTATTTTTGTTTTATTATCATTTTCTTTTTTGTGATGGGATTTTGCTATGTTGCCCAGGCTGGTCTTCAAACACCTGGATGCAGGTGATCCTCCGTCCTCAGCCTCCCTAGTAGCTGGGACTACAGGCATGCACTGCTGGGCCTGGTTTTCAGTTAGTTTGATAGTTGAAATGCTTATTGTCTTCCAAATATCTCCACATAGTGGCATTTTTTAGTTGTTTTCTGATATTTAAACTGTTTATCCTTTTGGAATCTTAACTGAATTAACTAAGACCTCTAGTATAATGTTGAATACTGCTAGTGTTGGCTGAATATCCCTGCTTATCCTGACTTTTTATAATCGACCATGTTATCAAAGATTACATTTTCAACAGCGTTTTAAAAGATTGTGGAACACTTGAGTCCTATTGCCATATTAAGTATGCCTTGTAATTTTTTGTTGAACATGATGATATACTGGGTAAAAGGCGCCATGGTAAATAGGCATTTGTTGTGAGGTTTTATGTTTATCTGGTTGGGGTTTAGGCCGTTTTACTATTTACTATTTACTAGCTTTAGGTGTTGGAGGATAAAGTTTCATCTTGTGCCCTTATGCTTGTCCTCTCTTGTCTTTGAGTTTGAGACTAATAAGGCGCTTGTTTCTTTTGTCATCCTGTTATGTGGGAGCCCTATAGGTGTGTGACAAGGTGTGGAGGAAGGGGAGACATTAGATAGCGCTATGGTTAGTTCTCAGGTTTTCAGTGAGTCTGTGCCCCTGGCTGTGACCTACACAAAAGCGCTTCTCAGTTTTGTTTTGTTTCTACCCCCAAGTGAGACAAAAAGGCTGGAGCAGACTGGAGTGGGATATTTATTTCCCCTTCTCCAACTTGGTTAGTTTTTGGTAAAACCCGGTTGGTCAGGCTCCGGTGAAGTTTCTCTCGACGGCCAGCCTTGCTAGGAGAACAGAATGTGCTGGTGTGTTTCACCATGGCTGCCTTCCCTCCCTTTGCTGGGGCACAGGAGACTTTCTCTGACCTTCACTGTGGGAACCTGGTAGGACGGTTCCTGGAGGTGAAACCCACAGACGTGTGGGGGCCTGCCTAAGACCAGGCACCCCTGGAGTCCTTAACTCTTAAACTTGTCTACGCTGAGCCTCCAGCTAGTCATAAATTACAGTTTAGATTTTCCTGCCCTGGTACGGGGTCCTGCAGAGTTTCTGCTTGTGGGTTTCTGTTCTGGCTGAGTTGTGGTTCTCTGTGTCTGCCTGCCTGTCTCTCTCATTTGGGGAGCAGCAGTTTTCTGTGTACCCTCATTTCTCCAGTGGATCTGAGATGTTGGGTTTTCCATTTGTTCAGCCTTTTTCTTGTTCTGTGGATGGGAATGATGACTTCTAAGTTCCTTACAGATCGGAAACCAGAAGTCAGATTGCCATATTTTTTCAAGATTGATTGATTGATTGATTGCCAGTATTCACATTATAATAAAGTGACTTCTATTCAGTCATGTTATAAGGTCTGCTTATCAATAGCTAAAGTAGAAAGGCACAGATTAGAAATTTAAGTAGCAGGAACATTAAGCCTTAGAGTTACAAGAATGAAACATCAGAAATACATTTTCTGCTGAGGATTTGCAACTTGATTTTTTTGCATACAATATTTAACATGTCAGCATTGTGTTGTTTAATAAATACATGTTTATGTGAAATATTCCCCAGAAACTCCATGGACATCTGATTTCTTAACCTTTTTGGCCTGCAGGGCCTGTGGTCATCATAGTGGAATAATAGCTTGCTTGTTGGCATCAGGAAACAGATTTAAAGAAAGCATTAATAATTTTATGTCTCTTTACATTCTGCAAAAATATCCTTAATGTTCTACTGGACTGTAGCAAGACTGCCTTATCTGAAAGCTGCTTGGTCATCTCTGAAATTATCTTTCTAAAGTATTTATTGAAATAAAGTGCTGCGTGCCAGTTCTCCCACTTGTTCTTCTATCACCCTGCTCTTGCACATTCCATGTGTGAAAAAGGAACAACCCGATATTGGGAAGAAAATAGAATGCATTTTTCTCAGTAGTAGCATAAGAATCATTTTTCTCTTCCTACTCCTTCATTTTAACACAGTACAACACAGAGTATAATAAGGTCCCAATGTTTTGAGCCGTGGTAATCTGAAATGTTTTAACTGACTGTAAGTGCTGGAGTTGCTGTTGCTAGATACAGCAAAGGTTATGGGTTTTAAATTGGGTGGTTGCTGCCTTGCAATTTAGTTTAAAACAAAAGAGAAAGATCTGTTAGCTGTTTACAGAACTGTAGTGGATTCTTTACCCACTTACTGTTGTGCATCACAGTGCTGGTGAACTTGTAAGGTGAACTTAAAAACAATGAACATTGATTTACAGGGGAAAAAAACGCCACTTTTCTGTTTATATTATCTGCCTTCCCATCTAATGTTTCCCCACATGGCACTGATATTTTGTGATACTGTTTGTCTCTGAAATGTATCACTTTAGACATATATGCAGTTACCAGGCATCTGTACAATTAGTAACACTCTGGTATTTCTATAATGAGCCAGGCACTGATGAAATAATAATAAAACAGACATCATTTCTCCCCTCGTGGCTCTCACTCTAGTGGAGAAGATATTTACTGTACAAATGTGTATGTGATATCAGGGGATGATAACTGCTCTGTGGAAAAAGAAGATAGAGAATGACAAAAGCAATCCATGTAACCAAAACGTCTGTACCCCTGTAGTATTCTGAAATGAAATAAAAACAAGGAAGATAGAGAATGTGGGAGGAATGGAGATGTTAATTTAAACAGGGTGTTCAGGGAAGGCATCAGTGAGGGAAACACAGGCAAGGGTTTAAGGGCGTCAGCCACAAAGCTACGGAGGGCAGAGCATGTTCATCAGGGATTAGGAAGTGCCAAGCTGTGTGTGGGAGAGGAACACTGAAGAAGGCAGAGTGGCTGCGAGCCGCGGGGCCAGGGGTGGGAGTGAGGCCAGAGAGGTGACCAAAGGCAGTTCATGTTTGGCCTTCCAGGTCATGGAACGTCTTTGGTTTTTATTCTTTTTATCATTGAATGGTTTTGACTAAAAATGAAGAGGAAGGACATGCAGTCTTTCTAGTGGTTGGCTCACCATGCGTCCGACTGAGAACCAGCACTGACTGGCCACGCTGTCCCCTCTGGCCACGCGAGCCACCTTGCTCCTTCCGCACACTCCCCCGGGACCCCTCAGCTGTCTGGAATGGAGTGTAGAGCACGTTCTGCAATAAGGTTGTTTATTCTTGGTGGCGGCTTTTCTTTCTGCCATTTATTGTTCTGCTGTACAGTTTTAACCTATAATAATGGGGTGTGCAAATGTGTGCTGGTGCCGGTGGAGGACCTGCCCTGGTGAAGCAAAGGAAGAGCACTGTGCTTACTGTGTGGACAGCTCGAGTTTTCTTCAGGGGAAGCGACTGAGGAAACGGAGGGGGACGGATCAGTAGAGAGCTGGGGGTGCTGTAAGACCATTAGACATTCTGGAAACATCAGAGCCATTCGTGCAGCCCGAGGGGATTAACCAACAATTCTATGACAGGTGGCCAGAGACACTCTAACTGGGGCGTTCCCTGATTTCAGGGATTTGTGTAAAGCAGAGGAGCGGCTGGTCAGTGCGCTGTGTCTCCGTAGCGCTGTGCTGAAGGCGCCCCGGACGGCGCAGGCTCGCTCAGCACCTCCACTTTCGGGAACCATGTTCCACACCCTAAGTGAGGTGTGAGTGTAATAGAAATGTCTTTTTTCTTTTTCTGAAAACACAAATGTGCGTGTTCTTGATTTGTTTAATTTCACACAAAACCACATTCTATAACCAGTCATCTCAAAACAAATAAATGAGTTCACTTAATAAAAATAGAAAATTATCAGTTGAGAAATGAAAAAGAACCATATGTTCTAGAAAGGCATCTTAGAGGACCGATTGAAATGTTTTACCTGTACTGTTAAACCTAGAAGTTCCAAAGGCCATTTAATATGCTGGAACTGTCTCTGCTGCCTTAGGAGTGGCCACCGTGTTTTGTTGCAGACAGTCCCTTTGGGGTGTAGCAGGTGGTATTCCTTGTGGATTACACCTCTGCAGCTCCTTTAATATAACTGTGAAGAAAGTTCAAATTTGGCCATATGTACTTGAAAACAAACTAGAACGTCTCTTGGCAAAACAGTGGAGCAGACAGGTTTTGGTGTGCCCACCCTGTTGTTTGTGTCCTTAACCAGCTCGGAGCTGTCCGTTGGTGATCTAATGTCCACAGCATTCAGTGTGAGTTCAATATGGGGAAGGGGGTAAGAAGTTAGTAGAAAGCCTTTTATTTTTTGAAATCATAATGTCTTTGTAGGTTTGTAAGTGTCAGGGGAAATTTTGCTTTAATGCTTCTCTTAAATTGATCCTTATTCAGTTCAGATTGGAGTTTTAAACTACATAGCTCAAAATGAAGCAAGTCTTTTTTTTGTTTGTTTTGTTTTGAGACAGTCTCGCTCTGCTGCCTGGGCCAGAGTGCCGTGGTGTCAGCCTAGCTCACAGCAACCTCCAACTCCTGGGCTCAAGCGATCCTCCTGCCTCAGTCTCCCGGGTAGCTGGGACTACAGGCATGCACCACCATGCCCGGCTAATTTTTTCTATATGTAGTTTTAGCTGTCCATATAATTTCTTTCTATTTTTAGTAGAGATGGGGTCTCGCTCTTGTTCAGGCTGGTCTCGAACTCCTGAGCTCAAACTATCCGCCCACCTCGGCCTCCCAGAGTGCTAGGATTACAGGCGTGAGCCACCGCGCCCGGCCCATAGCCCTATGTTACCTGTAATGTTATTCTATATTTTTCTTTAAATGATTCTCCTTTTCACAAAAATTTAAGTGTGAAGAATAATTCACTGTTACATACAAGAAAGAAATATTACTTCCCATAAATAAAAGATATACATAAGCATACACTAAATTAAATACATAACTGTTAAAGGTTAATGTTATTAATATTTATATATACCTCCCAAAGTTATCTCAAGTACTTCTAGTGTGTATCTGCCACACTTTCCAAAATACTAGTGTTAGCACATAGTAACTATACACAGACTGGATTCAAATCCTAATTCTTGTTAACTGTGACTTGGCGCAATGAGTTTCTTAGATTCAGTTTTCTCATCTGTGAAGTCAGGTTGATGGTTTTACTCTCATAGCCTTCGTTATTGTACGGGCTAAATAATGCCAGTGAAGAGTGCCTGCCACATAGTAAGAGCGCAATAATTGCTAGTCCTTATTATTGTTTTTATTATCTTAATCCTCAGATATCTTTGTTATCTGACAGTAGTCATCCTAAACAAAATACATCACCCAAGAAAGACGGTTTTAAAAATGGTGATATAAATGTAGACTTTGATCAACTGAAAGTTGATGATAAAAGTTAGTATAAAAATATCTTTCATAGTTGCCAGAAAACAGTCAAGGTTTAAAATATCTCTAGTGTTTATTCATTAAATCAAAATAAATATTTTTCATTGATTACAATGGCATCATTCTGATTGTGAATGTTAAGTATGTTCTTATTTTTGCTTGACTTGTCTTTAAAGTCACCTGATATATCCGATAATGCTGAATAATAATATGGACTTTTATTCTTCTGCTTCATGTTTCCAATTTGAAAACTTTCTTTCTTGTGTCTAATTGTATCTCTGTAAATTGTGTACATTTTTTTAGTTTTCTCCTGTATGAAAAGAGATTATGGTCATTCCGGAAGATCATTAATTTTAATGATATAAAGAGCTGCAGCACTACATAGTCCTTTTAAAGTTTTCTCTTATTCTGCATATAAAGATAATGTCTTTTTTCCAATAAATAACAATTGAAAAATCAGAAAAGTAACAGTTTTAATAAACTGGGAATCAATATTAATTAAAGGGAAACTAGGAAGCAGATCACTCAAACTGAAAAGAACTTTTTATTCCAGGACTGCTGAAATCTTTTCTCACAAAAGCTTTATGCTTGGTTCTCTTATTTTGCTTAATATTCATCTTTAGATTTGTATATAAAACAAGTAATTATCATAGTGATTCATCATGCTTTTTAGATAACTTTTCAGAGGGTTAAACATTGTAGGTAATTCATAGCTCATTGTTTTCAATTTATGAGACTGTAGAAATTACCAAGAAATAAGTGAAGACTGGTTTGATGCTAAAGAAAACCTGACAGGAGGTGACTTCTCAGGAAGGCAAGAAAATCAAATAGAACAAGATAGATGGAATCTGAAGTTTACACTAGGTTGGTTTAACAATTTACTGAGGAATCCTAACCTATTTGTAAAATAATACTTACCTGCTTCTGTGTTGTGTTGGGTGCCTGAGCTGTTTTAATATTTTATTTCTGTTTGCGGCTTTTCTTTATACAAAATGAGAAATTGGCCAGTTGGAGGTCAACTTTTTAAAGAGCAGAAAATTGTTAAAAGCTTAAACCCAAGATTTGGTTAGCAAGTAGATAAGCTGCATTCTTTTCCACTGAGCCCTAACTGGACACTTTCCAGGTGCGGTTACCTGGTGAACAAAACCAACTTCTCAGTTTTCCTCAGGTAACCAGTACTAATCTATCAAATCAGTATTAGTGATGGAAACTATTTGCTTTCCCTCACTTTAATAATTTCATCTATTTCAGGAATATTTTCAACTTTAGATAGTCCCTAAATGCTTATAATAGTTAGAATAATCACAGGCACTAGAGAAAATTCTATCATTTGTTGTGATAGTTATGCTACCTCTCTTTATTTTTATCTGTATGTTTCTGTGGGTTTTTAAATTTTCCATATTAGTGATGGTTTTATTTTTTTCTGCTTGTATAAATAATGGCTTACTAAGATTTTTAAATAAAATATGAAAATATAAGAAGATTAAAATTACCTGAAGTTTCTCCAACCTTCAGTAACCACTATGAATATTTTAGTGAGCATTTCAATGCATTTCTTTATGCATATATTAATACATATACACAACTTAAAATATCATCTGATTTAATTGTAACTGTTTTTTTCTTTCCTTGCATTATTTTCCACCATATCACTTGTCACAATACTGTGTGTTTTGCTTACTTGATACTTGATTGATTACTGGGTTCACTGCCTTCCCACCCTTACATACTAGCTCAGCAAGATCAGGGATTTTGTTCACTGCCAAGTACAGCGTGCAGCCCATAGAGTATCCAGTAGATATTTTGTATCGAATTAGTGAAGGGTTAGGTGATAGGTGTAATGTACACCTTCTGATTCCTTTAGTGTACTATAGCTCTTTACTACTTTTTCACTGCAATATAAAAATGTAAAGCTAGGTAGTTTCACTGTTTTCTCTGTAGAATACATTTATAATCCAAAGAGATTAACAAATTAAATGAAGTAAGTTAATGAAGAAGGTTAGGCATTAATTACCTAAAGATGAAAGACTCTGCCTGAATTCTAGCACTAATACTTAACAGATTTGTGACCTAAACTCCTATGACCTCAGTATCATCATCTGTAAAATGGAAATAATAATAGCTCCCTCACGGGGTGGTTGGGAGAATCATGTGAGGTGATGTGTATATAAAGTGCTTAGCATGTTGCCTGGAGCAGAGCATTCAATAAGTGCTAGGCTACTCTTGTTACTGTTATTACTTAATGAACACAATAAAATTTACAAATCTCCCATTATTATTTAAAAATTATTAAAACATAAGTAAAAGTACTCATGGATTCATTCAACACTATTTGTGTACTCCCTCTGTGCCAGGTATAGGATTTGCTAGTAATTCAAGTCTCAATTCAGTGAATCTTTGATTTCAGACCAGGTTCCCTTCACAATATTGACTATGAGATGACAGTCTAAGAATTTTGAATTTTTTTGTCAAGCAAGAAAAAAAATTATCTATAATCCTAGTATTTCTGGGTTTCCAAAATCATGCTGTCTAACTCAAGTAATTTGTCTGTTTTTTTCTTATGTGCTCTTAACATTATCACAAGCTATATAATACCTGCTGTTGATATTTGTCTGATTGAAAGGTTTTCTTGGTGCGTTATTTCCCCAACAAAGGTGTAAGGTTTCTTTGAAGTAGCCGGCGCCAGAGAAAGAAAGATGAACAGAATTGAAAAGGGGAAAGCGAGGAGGCTTTATTAGGGCACTCCCAGGCCCCGGGCCCCGTGAGAGAGAGACCCGAGAAGTCGCGCGGCACAGAAGTTTGAGTGGGTTTTTATATGTCCTTAGGGTTGGGGGATGGGAACTTCTTCGGCCAGGAGATGTGGGCGCCAGGAGTAAGGAATTTGTTTAAGTTTTGGGGCGGGTACTGAGGGACAGGAGGAGCCACCTCTTTTTTCATTAAGGAAGGGAGGGTTGCCTGCCACCAGCCTTACAAAAGGAATGTGTGTAAAGAGGTCTCTGAAACCACTAGCTGGAGCCAGCACTAACACTAAGGAGTTAAGATCCTGTGTACATCCAGTGTTCTCATAGCACTTCTCTGAACCAGGGACAAATGACAGACTTTTTTAGTCATGACATACAGTCAGCCCGTGGGTTCTGTATTCATGGATTCAACCAACTTTCTTGTCATTATTTCCTAAACAACGCAGCATAACAACTATTTACATAGAATTTACATTGCGTTAGGTATTGTGAGTAATCTAGAGATAATTTAAGGTATATAGGAGGATGTGTGCAGATTATATGCAAATACTGTGCCATTTTATATAAGGGATTTGAGCATCCTCAGATCTTGGTATCCGCAGGGAGTCCTAGAACCAGTCCCCCAGGGATACCATAGGACAGCTGTAACTGGTTACTCCATTTAGATGTAATTTATTCATTTGAGCTATGAGAGACTTAATATCAACTAATCCATACCCATTTATTTTTCAAGATGATATGATTAAGGCCCAGAAATCTTAACACTATACTCCAGGCTTTTGCTCTTCTTCAGTCTGGTCATGCTGATATTTGTTGATAACTTTATGATAAGCTTTGTGATAGTAAAAAGAAACCATGAAATATTTAGCAAGTTTTCATTTTCTCTTAAACATCTCAATACAATGATGATCATTTCTGTGGTATATTCTGTTTTTCTACAAGCAGAAATGTATGCTGAACCCTTACGAAGAGATAAAGGTTATTTGGTACATGTTGGTGGTCTCTGCCGTTCAGTATCTGAGGTATGCCAAGATTTCTTTTTGAACTTCATATTATTTCTTTTTTAGGCTGATTGAAGGTCTCATTTCCAGAAATACCAAGTTTCTGAAATTTCAATTTATGATTCTTCTACTAATTACAGGTGTGTTTCCCAAATTCAGTCCGATGTTTATTACTGTGTGCCTGCTGCTCACTAGAGGTTCTGTACCAGACATCAGCCACAGTGGGGATAAAGTCAAAGGCCATTCCCACAGGAGGGTCCCAGGCTAGTATAGTGGGCCATGCAGACAAATAGCTGCAGTCATTGGTTCGTGCTGTTCTTAATCAGATCTTTCTTGGATTATACTTTGTAGCTTGTTATCAGTGGTATGTAGCAGACTGACTGACTTCCGTGTGCTTTATCTTGTTACGCGCTGTTTCACAGGGAATGTAGAGAGCCTTAGTTAAGGAGAACGGGCTCCAGAAATAGATAACTTTGGCTCAATTCCCAGGTCTGTCAGCAACTTGATGAATAAATTTGGGCAATTTACTTGACCTTTTTGTACCTCAGCCTCCTCTTTGTCTATAAAGTGAGGTTGATAGTACTGTCATAGCATTGTTCTGAAACTGCAGTGAGTTAAGTTTGTAAAGCACTAGGAGTAAAGCCTGGCACATAGTAGATGCTCAGAAAATTGTATTCTATTATTTCTGAGTTTAATTACTTTTCAGATGACATTTGTATACTTTTTAGGTAGATAGCTACATCATCTATATATAATCTCTTCCAATCTGTATGTTGCTACTTTCTATTTTGTGACATTGTCAGATCATTCAAATCACAGTGGTGATGGAAATACCTTTACTGTCTGCTGATAAAAAATGATGGCTGTTCATTTCAGATATGAAAATCTTTATCAATTAAGAGAGAATCCTGTTTGTAGTTGGGGTTGAAATTTGTTAAAAAAATAGGTGTTTAATTTTTTTTTTTTTTTTTTTTGAGACAGAGTCTCACTCTGTTGCCTGGGCTAGAGTGAGTGCCATGGCGTCAGCCTAGCTCACAGCAACCTCAAACTCCTGGGCTCAAGCGATCCTCCTGCCTCACCCTCCCGAGTAGCTGGGACTACAGGCATGCGCCACCATGCCCGGCGAATTTTTTGTATATATATATATATTTTAGTTGTCCATATAATTTTTTTCTATTTTTAGTAGAGACGGGGTCTCACTCTTGCTCAGGCTGGTCTCGAACTCCTGACCTCGAGCGATCCACCCACCTCGGCCTCGCAGAGTGCTAGGATTACAGGCGTGAGCCACCGCGCCCGGCCAGGTGTTTAATTTTATTTAATGGAGTCACCTAGGAGTATATGCTTTCTAAATTTTACTCATTAATGTGGTATTAATACATTTCATTAAAGTAGTATTATAATCCTAGTAGTATTTACCTGATGTGAAAGATTCTTTTAGTATCTTATTGAATCCTTAAAACAAACTGTGGGGTTTTCTTTTCTTAAGTATTATACATACTGTGTGGAAATTTACAAAATACAATTAAATGCAAAAATACAAGGAGGTTATAAAAAATTATACATAGTCCCATCATTTGAAAACAACCACTTTTCAGATTTGGTATGTATCCTTCCACTGACACTCTCTGGGTCTGGTGCTTTTATAGGAATAGCTCTTGCCTGACTTTCTCAATTATATGGTTAAAATTCTGATTCGATGTTCCAACTTTTTTTTTTTTTGATGTAAATATTTCCCCACAACAAGGCCATAAAGATATTCTCTTAAATATTCTGGCAAACGTTTTAAATTTTGACTTTGACATTGCAAGCCTTTGAGTCATCTGGAGGTTGTTTGAACATACGAATTAATTTTAACTTTTTTAGTATAAATAGTCCCTAGATTGCTAATCTCTGCAACTTTATCATATATCAGCTTTGCAAATGTTTTACATTAAATTTTAATATAAAATTAATAGGAGATAATTCATGAGAAATGCTTAGTGTCTTTTATTTCTCATCTTTAATTTGGTTTTTATTTAGTTATCCTAAATAAACATTGTTCCTGATTTCAAGCTGAGTATATCAACCTTTTTTTTTTTTTCCAGACAGAGTCTCACTCTGTTGCCCACGCTAGAGTGCCATGGCATCAGCCTCGCTCACAGCAACCTCAGACTCCTGGGCTCAAGGGATCCTACTGCCTCAGCCTCCCAAGTAGCTGGGACTACAGGCATGCGCCACCATGCCTGGCTAATTTTTTCTATATATATGTATTTTTAGCTGTCCATATGATTTCTTTCTATTTTTAGTAGAGACGGGGTCTCACTCTTGCTCAGGCTGGTCTCGAACTCCTGACCTTGAGCGATCCACCCGCCTTGGCCTCCCAGGGTGCTAGGATCACAGATGTGAGCTACTGCACCCGACTTAATATATCAACCTTTATAAGAGCATTTATTGTTGTGAAAACTATATTTGAGCCAGTGGTTACAAAATTAAGTTTGAGGTAATTTAAAGTCAATGAAAAAACCTTTTGGTTTTCTGCTTTTCTATTTTAGATATGCAACTCTTGCTTTCAAAAAAAAAAAAAAAAAAAAACACGCAAAAAACGGTGATATAAAGATGGCTGTGAAGGAAATGAATGCTGCCAAAAAGGTAGGGGACTGCTGCTTTCCAGTCTTTCTTTTTCTTCTTTATTCTTGAATAGTGCTACTCTTTAAGTAACTAATTATTATACTTTCATCACTTTTTATAGCTAATGTTATCTCATAATTATCAAAACCATAAAAGGTAGTCATTTTATTGTTTTATGGCCTCATCTGTACCTCACTGAGGTTTAAACACGATGTGGAAAATGATGGAGGTTTGCTCTGCCTCCTGCTCATCCTGTGACTCTGGGAGAGCTACCTCACTCTCTGAGCTTTTTGTCTTAAAATGAGGATAATAGTTCTTACCTCAAATATTTATAAGTTTAAATGAGCTTAATATGGAAAAATTCTTAGTACAATGTTCTGAGGATGTACTCAGTAAGTACAGCTATTATCGTTGCTGTTACATACCAGTAATTTGGCTTTTTCTTGGAGAGCTTATTTTTTCTGTGGTTTCAACTATCACTTTAAACTATCACATTCCAATCTTTTCACTTATTTACTGAACAAAGAGTTATTACATACCAACTGTGTACATTATTCTAGGAACTGGGAAAGCAACAGTGAACAAAATAGACAAAAATCTGTGCTTTTATATGAAGCTTAAATCTAGTGGGAGAGATAATGGCAATAAGTAAAATGTAATATTCTAGTGTGACAGAGCTAATATTTTATGTATTTTGCCCTGACTTTTCATCTAGGATTTAAAGTCTGAGCCCTTCCTTTGTTGAATTTTTGCAGGATTTACAGTGGTTTCGCACCATTTATAGTCTATTTGCGTGGTTATCGGTAACTAATTGATCATTTTAATTTTATCTTTCACAAGTGAAGGAGGCTGCACTTTATATTACTAGTCCCCCCTCCCCTCATAACCAGTGATACAATTCTGGGCACGTAGTTTGTGTTCATTACATAAAGTATTTAGTAAATAAAATATAGAATATTTATAATTACTCTTCAGACCAACCTTTATCAGGTGGGTTGATTATGTCCTGTCTTTGGGAGGGTTGAGAAAATAGTTACATCATTTGCTCTGTTCTGGGGTTCAGAGGAAGAATCCCAGTTGAGGAAGGCTGATTTAGACATAGTTTCATAGACTTTACCATTACTATAAAAAATTATGTTGGGCATGTTTTCTTAATACATAGCCCTGAACACCACTGAAGTGAATTTACTTGGTATAAATAATCTTAAAGTAAAAATTTCAGAGCAATTTATTTTATTTATAATTTTAAAATTTATTTTAATTAAATAAGCTGGATTATCACTATGTAATGGTTTTAAGAAAACTTTTAAAATGCTTATTTAGGGTGTCAAGAATTGTAAACAAATTGAATCTGCTACATTATTACCTGATGCACCTTTTAGATTCATACCTCCAAATACATTGAACTTGCGTAGCTTCACCAAGATCATGAAGTGACTGGCTGAACTACATCCAGAAGTCAGCAGGTAAGAACTAAAATTATATTTTAATTGGTTTTAAGCTTTTTATGGAAAAGCATAGCTCCATTCAGCAACTTAGCTATAGTCAGATTGTGTTACTTTGGAAAAGACAAATGCTCATGTATGTTTTCACTTTGCATAGAGACCATATTATAGAAGCTCTTCAGGAAGTAAGAATAAATCCTAAAGGGTTTCTGAATGGCTTATTTGTTAATACTATTGTGGAAATGACTTCATCCGTTCTGAAAAACTCTTGTTTTTATTCCTAACTGGAAGCGGAGATCATACAACATATTCTTTTTTATTTAAATATTACTTTAAAATTTTAAGCTATTGATTTCTTTTTTCACATAAAATGAATATTAAATTAAAAATAAAATATAAAATTTAAAAACAAACATACTACTATTAATATAAAACCATTTACCCCAAAATTGCTTGGTTTAACATTCGTCATCTCACAGTTTGCAGATTAAGATTCAAGGCTGGCTTAGCTGGGTAGTTTGCGTTCAGAGTCTTTCATGTTGCAGTAAAGAAGTTGGCCTGGACCGTAGTCATCCAGAGGCCACACTGAGCCTGGAGGGTCTCCTAAGACGGCTCATTCACATGGCTGTTGGCAAGAGGCCTCAATGCCTTACTGCATGGGCCTCTCCACAGGACTCCTTGAATCCCTTTACATTGTGGTAGCTGGCTTCCCCTGAGCAAGAGAGCAAGGGGGAAGCTGCTCTGACCCACCCTCAGGAGTCACAGTCCATCATTTTGCCACATTCTATTAGAGGAAGGTCACTACATGCAACTCATACTCAAGGGGAGGGAAATTTAACCCCACCTCTTAAAGAAAGGCATATCAAAGAATTTGTTTATATATTTTAAAATGACCACTAGTGAACATACACAATACCTTTTTATAATATAGGAGAGACTTCTGTTTCCGGTTATAGGTGTGTAGATGACTCAAGCCAACCGTCCACTGAGAACTAGAAAACCTGAATAAATATTAAAAAAAATAAATAAATCTGCTTGAAGGCACTGATGAGCTATCTAGATAATGATGAATTACTGGATCAGGGTACAAAGAGGGGTCTCAAAGTATGCCCAGTGTTTGATTTGCAGAGGGGAAGCTAGGAGTGCATGGGCCATTTTGATAGCATTGAAGCCGGGGAGCATGGGGTCTTGGTAAATTCTCAGCATGGGAGTTCGGACCCCAGTGGGCTGTACTTGAGGAGAACAAGTTTGAACTACAAATACATGTTGCTCAGAAGGGCTGTAACTCAGCTTCAGAATTTAGTCCCTAAACCAGATTGAGATGATCTTGGGTCCCCGGCAACTGGAAGAAATGAAAGTAAGACTTCTATGGAGGAAAAGAATATCATTTTAGGCCTCAAATTATTTATGCCAACAATTTTGTACTTGTTGGCTTATTTTATAAATAAGAACATGCAGTCAAACTCATGGCCAGTGGGCACCGTGGCTCACACCTGTAATCCTAGCACTTCAGGAAGCTGAGGCAGAAGGATCACTTGAGGCCAGGAGTTTTGAGACCAGCATGGGCAACGTAGACGGACTCCATCTCTACAAAAAATGAGGAAGACATTTCAAAAGCTCAGGGAAAGCTAGGCCCCCCACACCAGTTAGCCCAGCTGTGGCTGCAAAGGACAAGTTCTTCAAGGAAATGCAAAGTGCCACTCCAGTGAACACATGAATGACAAAAAAGCAAAACAGCTTTATTGCTGATACAGAGAAAGTTTGTGTGCTCTGGATAGATCATCCCAGCTACAACATTCCCTTCAGCCAAAACCTAATTTAGAGTAGGCTCCTCTCTTGAATTCCATGAAGACTGAGAGAGGTGAGGAAGCTGCAGAAGAAAAGGATGAAGCTAGAAGGTGGTGCATGAGGCTTAAGTAACGAAGCCATCTCCATAACATAAAAGTGCCAGGTGAAGGAGCAAGTGCTGATGGATAAGCTGTAGCAAATTATACATAACATCTAGCTAGGATAATTCATGAAGGGTGATACACTAAACAACAAATTTTTAATGTAGAAGACATAGTCTTCTGTTAGGGGATACCATCTGAGACTTTCATAGCTGGAGAAGTCAATGCCTTGCTGCAAAGGACAGGCTGACTCTTGCGAGGAGCTACTATAGCTGGTGACTTTATATGGAAGCCTGTGCTCATTTACTGCTCTAGAGTTGAAGGGTCTCCAGCTATATCTCTCTCTTCTTTTCAGGCTACTCTGAAACGTGCTAACTTTTCCTATTGATGTCCAGGTAACTCATCGTTTACGGTATCGACAATTGAGAGGCTACCTGGAGATCCGGATGCCACTTACTGGTGAAAGGTGTATGAAAATATTGTGGTTTTGCTCTTGTGACAGTAACTGCAGATACAGTTTACTTCCATTGATTCAGTGTCTATAGAGAGGTACACAGAAGGTGTTTCTAAACGCACTGTCATCTAATATTAACCGTACCGTTAGGGACTCACAGTTGTCCTAGAAGTTGTGGTCAGAAGAGCTTAAATTGAAAGCTTCAGTTTTCCCTTGGTCTCGTCCATTTTTGTCCCACTCTTTACAAGCTAGCCGGCCATGCGTACATTATGCTGCTCTAACAAAGTTTGGGCCTAGGGAAAAAGTTTCTAAATTAGTAATTTCTCTGTAGTAATTTAAGATAAAAAGTGAATGATGGTTACAATCCAGAGAATCTCAAAACAGTCTTACTCTTTAAATATTGCATGTACTCAAGTGTACACAACACACACCCCCAAAATTGTTTTGAGACCATTTCGATTGTTTTCAAAGCAGCCTAATCTTGATCCTCATGCAAAAGCCATGTTACTGGCTTTGTATCGTTGTTTGAGGTGCTGAGGATTGGCGCTGAAAGCTTCCCCCCCTCCTCCTAGTCTACAGTCAGGTGATCTGATGTTGATGTGGGATTCAGAAAACTAACTGAAAACGAAGGCCTCAGAAGCAAAAATGTTCTGACCTTGCCTTGTGTGCCTGCCTCTTGTATCAATCCTTCCCTGAAGCCAGCCATAAAAGCCAGCATCCCTGTATCCAAGGCATGGTGGCTCATGCCTTAATCCTAGCACTCTGGGAGGCTGAGATTGGCAGAGTGCTAGAGGTCAGGGGTTCGAGACCAGCCTGAGCAAGAGCGAGACCCTGGCTCTACTAAAAATAGAAAGAAATTAGCTGGACAACTAAAAATATATAGAAAAAATTAGCCAGGCATGGTGGCACATACCTGTAGTCCCAGCTACTCAGGAGGCTATAGCAGCAGGTTTGCTTGAACCCAGGAATTTGAGGTTGCTGTGAGCTAGGCTGATGCCAGGGCACTCTAGCCAAAAAGAAAAAAGAAAACTGTAAGTTGCTTTTAAAAACCCTCAGGTGGTTAATACAGTAAAAAAGTTACAAATTAGAATAAATTTTAAATCATCAGTGCTAACACCTCACAAGTAATTTTAACTCAAATACAGTGTATCTTAATTCAGCTTCTGTTCCACAGTACCCTGGACTTACTCTCTTCTGTTACACTTTATCGTGCTTCCTTCAGTAATTGGGTTACTCTGAACTATAAACTCCGCAATGGCAAGAACTCTCTTATCTTGTTCACCTCAGCACCTAGCAAGCGTATGGCACAGAGCAGAGTTTCAATAAATAACAATGTATTAATAAATGAAGTTAAGACATTAAAATTGCATATATTGTACTTGTACAAAAAATGCAATTTTAATGTGATTTTATGAAACAGATTTAATTATGAAGTAACTTGAACTATAAAAACATTTATTTAAAATAAAACTAGCTTACCTACTATACTTATTATTCAGTTTAAAAAATAAAACTTTGTGTACAAGTTTTCAGCAACACACATTTTCCAACTAACATATAAGATAATGTGATCTGGAAATGTGTCACTCTCATTTCTGAAGAACATATAGATAACAGTCTATGTGACTCCTTCAAAACTCTGATGCAACAGTATTCTATTACCTTCATCATTTCTCTTTTTAATTTTACATAAAGGTAGACAAACTTTTAGCCATTTATGGAGCAAACAGTCTGGACAATTGCTGATGTTACCAACTGTAAGTGAAATCTGCTGCATACCCAGTGCAAATGCAATTTTACAATGATTTAATAGTGTGAATAAATTGGTTACCACTTAGAAAAATAAAAAATTTGAAATGTGAAACATTTAAAAAAGTGTAACTTTTAAAACTTAGAGCTTAGATCCATCCCCAGAGATTCTGGTTTAATGTTTTTTTTAAAAATTTAAAAAGCAATTTAGATGCTCACTCATGATTGAGAACCAGCATGGTAAATATTGTTTCTTCCTAATGTGACTTGTGCAGCACCGTCACCTAAAATCCCAAATAATTCATTTAAAACAATATGGTAGAAATACTACTGTAACTAAGGCTTACAATAGTACATTTTTCATCAGCATTTGTCTAAAAATGCAGGTGAACCAAGAGAAAGTCCAACTTTATATTAGACTGCTCATCATTTGGCTTTTAAGTCACTTGAAAGTAACTGGGACTAAAACTAGTTTTATTTGAATAGTCCTTAAAAAAAATAAAAACTTTCAAATGATTCAAATGGCAGTTTCTTGCCTGAAACAAACCAACATGAATATTAATCACAAGTAAGAGGCTTCTTAAGATTGTGTAGAACATATATGTGAAGAGTAGTAAATAAGTAGGTATTTCAAAAGAAATGTTTCAGGTATGTTGATATTAAATGATATTAAACTTGATATTTCCAAACATATAAGAAAAATGATAAATTATAAGTACAGTAGAAAAAAATTTACTTTAGGCTTTATATTGTCTATAATTTAAAAAGATAACATCTCTAATGGTAAATACACCTCCTCCCAAAACCTATTAAATTTCCCATCAATGGAAATCTCAAATAAATTATTCTTATTTTTTCACCGGGCAGTTAAAATAAGCGTATTTTATATTAATTGGGGAAGGGCCCCATGTCAAAATTCAATTGAAAATTAAGGACTTGCTCTCTCAAACAGCATTTTTCAGATGCACTTTTGAGATAGAAAAACAAACAATAAGCAGGTAAATCAAGAATCTACAGAAAGAGAAAACTAAAAAATTCATAATAGCTTTCAAGTAGAGAGAGCTTCTCTATACTTAGCCTTCCTTAAAAAAATTTTTTTCTAAAATCTTTCCATAGCTATCAAATATGAGAAAATCATATTTAATAACCCACTGGAACATTACTGTGGATGGCTGTCAGGATGATCTGGATCTGTGGATGCTATAACTCACTTGATCTGTTACTCTCTTCACCACATGTTTCTCATGAAATGGTATTTTATTTTAGATGACAGTGCACACCTAATGGAATTCTGAAGCCTTAACATTTACTGCAGCTTTCAAGAAATTAGCTATTTCAATGTAAATTGAACTTATCCAGGAGAAGGTATGTTAAAAGATTCCTCAAGACAATGACTTCCCCTTTCAAGACAAGAATGCTTTAATGTTGGAGTTAATTCCAAGTGTTTTCAAACATTTTTCTCCATTACATAAGTATTAAAAGAAAGATCATAGGTCTCCCCACCTCCACTGCTCCTGCCTCAAGTTATCTTTATAATGTGAGCTACCATAGTGACAGCAAGAAAGTGAGCCAATTATCCACACTGGTTCTTAGATTGCCAGCTATCATCACCAGTGAAATTGGAAGTAACCAGAACTTTATATATGGAATGTTTTGATTACCAGGAGTTTCCTAACATCCCTGCCTTTCCACCTCCTGCTTTTGTAGGTAGAATGAGCATAGTTTTTACATTCTGTTAATATTACATACTTTTGGAGACTTACAAAGGTACATTGGGAACATGAAGGCATATCAGTACAAAGACCCAAGAGGTTGATGGGTCTTAGGGAGACAGACTAGCATAACATACTACAGGTTTGGTAGTCATGCCCATGGATTGAAACCAATTTGATTATGTCTGTGTGAACTTGGGTACCAGCAATTTAACTGTGTCTCTTCCCTTATTATAAAATCGTTATAACAACATTCCCCTCATGATGCTGTTGTGAAGACTAAATGGAAAATGTGCACTGCCTAGTATGGAAGATGCTCAATGATAGACATCTTAAAAAAAAAATGGTAGTGCCACAGGCACTGTTTGTGATAAAACCTAGCTTGCTAGAAACTGCTTGCAAAGTGATCTAATGTGCATAGTCAAATTAAAATGTATGTAAGTCAGATTCTCTTGCTATAAACCATAGCATCTAACTAAATTATTTTAAGTAGTATTTTTAATCCCACTTATGAGAATTAATGTGACAAGCTCTCAACAGAAATCCATTGAAAAATATTTGTATATCTTGCTTTTATGTCCACATGATAAATGCTTAAACTAAGAAAGACGATCCTACATTCTTTAAATTATATTTTAAATTTACTTAGCATACAAGCTGACCAAACCAGAAAAAAAACAAACAAAAAAACCAACACTGAAAACTTTTAAATAGGTCTACCTTTCACTTAAATGCCCAGATAATATCTGGAGAACATAATATATGTTTGATATTTAATACAGGTCTACTTTTTAACAGAGTACTCTAAAAAATTAACATAAGAAAGTTGCTTTTAGGCCGGGAGTGGTGGCTCATGCCTTAATCCTAGCACTCTGGGAGGCTGAGAATGGCAGAGTGCTAGAGGTCAGGGGTTTGAGACCAGCCTGAGCAAGAGCGAGACCCTGGCTCTACTAAAAATAGAAAGAAATTAGCTGGACAACTAAAAATATATAGAAAAAATTAGCCAGGCATGGTGGCACATACCTGTAGTCCCAGCTACTCAGGAGGCTAAAGCAGCAGGTTTGCTTGAGCCCAGGAATTTGAGGTTGCTGTGAGCTAGGCTGATGCCAGGGCACTCTAGCCAAAAAAAGAAAAGAAAAGAAAAGAAAACTGTAAGTTGCTTTTAAAAACCCTCAGGTGGTTAATACAGTAAAAAAGTTACAAATTAGAATAAATTTTAAATTATCAGTGCTAACACCTCACAAGTAATTTTAACTCAAATACAGTGTATCTTAATTCAGCTTCTGTTCCACAGTACCCTGGACTTACTCTCTTCTGTTACACTTTATTGTGCTTCCTTCAGTAATTGTGTTACTCTGAACTATAAACTCGCAATGGCAAGAACTCTCTTATCTTGTTCACCTCAGCACCTAGCAAGTGTATGGCACATAGCAGAGTTTCAATAAATAACAATGTATTAATAAATGAAGTTAAGACATTAAAATTGCATATATTGTACTTGTACAAAAAATGCAATTTTAATGTGATTTTATGAAACAGATTTAATTATGAAGTAACTTGAACTATAAAAACATTTATTTAAAATAAAACTAGCTTACCTACTATACTTATTCAGTTTAAAAAATAAAACTTTGTGTACAAGTTTTCAGCAGCACACATTTTCCAACTAACATATAAGATAATGTGATCTGGAAATGTGTCAGTCTCATTTCTGAAGAGGAGTCTATGTGACTCCTTCAAAACTCTGATGCAACAGTATTCTATTACCTTCATCATTTCTCTTTTTAATTTTACATAAAGGTAGACAAACTTTTAGCCACTTATGGAGCAAACGGTCTGGACAATTGCTGATGTTACCAACTGTAAGTGAAATCTGCCACATACCCAGTGCAAACGAAATTTTACAATGATTTAATAGTGTGAATAAATTGCTTCAGTGTTTTCACATAAGGGTATTTCTATTGCTATCTGATCAAACACATTTAAAAGATCTTACCCTGCACCTTTATTGTGAAAATATATTCCAAGATGCTAAATTTCCCTTAAAAGAAACCCGAGTTAAAAATCAGGATACTACTCTGAAATAGAAAATATACAAAAAAGAAAGATTAAATATCTAATTAGATTATTTGTTGAATTGAGTTAAATATCTAATTTCCTAAGTTTCCCTCCTAAAGTATGTAATGGATTATATAAATACTAAGAAAAGTCCAAATAGTTTTTATGTTATAGACTATTTCTTTCCATTTGTAACTAATTTTGATATTAAAGCTCGTATAGCATTTTCACAATACAAACTAAGTAACTTTTTATGAATTTCCTACAGAAAAAACATAGCAGCAGGTACCTACACACACATAAGCTCTTTCTTTAAAGCAATACTTCATTTCTGTATATGTTTTAAAAATTAAAGTTAAGCCATGATTACTCAAAAAGACTATTTTATTGAGTATTTAGATTTAGAGTCTTATCTCTCTCCCATTATCTTCATTTCTATCATTTACCTCTTATTCCAGGGATTCTCAAACTTTCATGTGACACGGATCACATTCTCTCTCAAAACATCTGATTCACCCACTTCTTTTGTGTGTGTGTTTTTCTGTTTGTCATGCTATGGGATGGGAGGAGGGGTGTGCTACAAGGAGGTGAACCTTCTATAACTTAAAGGAGGATGGCTATGCTTTTAAGATAACATGTAAGGGTTTTAAGTGAGATAATATATGTAAATAATTGCACAGTGGCTGATATACAGTAGACAGACAATACATGATATTAATACATATTATTGTAACTCATCTGTGTTATAAAATCGTAGACACCAAAACATTTCAAAAACCAAGACTACTGGGGGACAAAACACTGACAACCTGCAGTGCAACCTCTGCACAGAGTCTCCGCGCCAAAGCAGACTCATACTTGTTTTGAAATATGACAGTGGCACTGCAAGTAAGTAACTCAAACTTAATACATGAGAGATACAAGTAGACATTGAACTCAAATCAGTTACTTTTTACTTCTTGTGAAAATTCCTAGTAAAAATGTTGGTAAGGGATTAAGGATAATCAAATGAAGAGGTGACAAAGAGATTTTCTTTATTCAGAAAGTCTGCCTCAAACAAACATAAAACATATAACCTGAAACAATTACAGACAGGGTGACAGATATGGGGGAAAATATTAATTTAAAAACAATGGTTAAAATAACAACTTTCACAATGTGTATTTCAGATATTTGTATTATTCGTCAAAGATTGAGTCATGATAAAAAACATTAAAATTGCTTCAGATAAGCAAGCCCTCAGAAGTGTAACGAATGCTTATTTTCCAACATTCTGAGATAGCTAATGTGCAAAAGCAGAGATTCAGATGTATGCTATGAGAGTTAAATACAAATTAATAAGACAAGGCATATCGTATGTGAGTATGTCATACCATAATTTCAGATCTCATCCCTTTCCACACTAGTTTAATTACTATTTTCCTGAATTAGATTTGACTCATAAACCATTTTGAGTACCTTCTATGGATGTGACAGCCCATTTTCTCCTTCCTTCTATTCTTAATATGACTTATAAAAAAATAATAATAAGAGCACACCGGGGAAAGCAAAGCAGAAACAAAGCAAACTAAAAACAGAAACTGTCTAACTTCTATCATAGGAAACAACAGTCAAAATCAATGAAGAATGAGGTTTTAGATCATCTATGAATTTCACTTAAATCCATGCTGTGGGCACATGAGGTTTCAAAACCTAAGATATATGGTACTTGAGATCCAAATACTAAAACTACCATTTCCAATAGGAAACTTTTATACTGGCAGCTTTTAAAAAATAGTGATGGGCATCCATTACACATGTTCCTTCTCCTACTAGAATGAAGAATAAACAAATAAATTTAGAAAGAATTCTTAAGATTAGTCTGTCACTGGGAACACAAGACAGCCTATATCAGAACACAGTACGGAAATACGTTTATTGAGACTACAGGTTGAGGATCTGTGTTTCCTAAATCAACTTGAAATAATGTATTGTAAGAAGGAGCTCAACTTGTGTTAATCTATCTTTGCAGTGCTCATTATGAGCCAGACACTGTTTCAAGTGCTTTAAAAATGGTAACTCGTCTAATCTTCACAATAACCCTATGAGTTTGCTGCAATACTATCCCCCTTGTTTTTCATATACGGAGACTGAGACAAGGCATGGCAAGTTAGTGATTTGCCCAAGGTCACTCTGCTAGTAAAGGACAGAGGTGAGATTCAAACCTGAGCTGTTGCGTCTCAAAGTCTGTGCTCTTCATCATTTTGCCATGTTACATCTCTAATGACAAAGGAAAGAAAAGCCAAACGAACAAAAAAACCCTTATCACCCTGTAAAAAAAATTAAATATTAAATCCAAGTTAAGGTTTGCAAACAGTGAAAAGTTTTAACTATCAAGGATAAGACTATTTTCTCCATTTTTTTTTTTTTTTTTTTTTGAAGACACATCCTCTTTGCTTAAATGTAATGATGGTCTCTGTGTAGAATTCAATTGAAAGACAAGGAAGATAAAGACAATCTGACATTAGAGGGTTAGGGCTTTAAGTAGTCAGGTTAGAGCAGCATTTGATACTTCTATTACAAATGTTAAAATTCTTAGTTCGCTCCAGTTAGTGTCTCCATTAAGATATGCCAAAGGGTATGAATGCCCCTGTTATACACTATCTGAACAACCCTAAAAAGAAAAAGGAGGTGGGGCTTACAAAAGGGGAAGAGTTCAAACAAACATACATCATTTACTGAAGCATGCAAGATGACATCTATTCAAAGCACCAACATAACCACATCCTAGGAATGTTTAGTATGAACCAAAGAGCTAAATTTTAACATTTTAATTGATTTTTCTTTGTAAAGCTGGAAGGACATGCTTATTTAAATACCTCACAAATGGTAATTGCAAAAATAAGGTGCCCAATTTAGAGAATGTAAAAGGGAGATTCAGTTTTCATATCAGCAATTTCTACAGAAAACAGACATTATAAAATACAGAAATCCCCTTAATCACATACTTAAATAAGAAAAATATTTCGATTGTGTCATAATTAGATACTACATCTTCTGATCTCTGATTCTGTATCCTGGTCATCTTATAAAGATGACTCAACCGAAAATAATGCCTGTGATGTAATCTGCATCAATTAGTCAAAGACAACTAAAATAATATGCCTGTACAGAAAATCATATTTTATCTCCTGCCTGTACAAATCAGACATTCAAAAGAATTACAAAGATGACCTTGCGTACCGGAAAGCACTCAAACCTTTAAACTTTTAAAGTAAAACCAACATTCTCTCTCTGATAACTTAAGACCGTTAATTAGAACCGATGACCCCAAAATCTGAGAAGTTTACACATCTCCCATTATTAGTAAGCTGATACTACTCTGCTTCTCAGTTTAAAAGTAAACAAGTAAACATTAATTTTCTGCCTGTGGACAAACAGATTAGATTATTTTTAAGAATGTTCTTGCCTCCATGAGTCACAGCTGACCGTGGGGTGCAGAATGCCACAGTGAGGCAGAGCAAGGACTCAGGACCCCCCTAAAAACCCAGCCTGCCTAGAGGATGCCCCTTCCTTGAGGGGGCCACCTGGGCACCACTTCCAACCTCACAAACATGCTTATTCCCGGGGACAATGTTTACACTTTATATGACACGGGGTACTACATGCTCTGGATAGGACACTGGGCACTGCGTACACAGCTTATGTGACAAGGATACTATATACACACCAAACATGACATCAGGTGCTACAGACACATGATAAGTGACACGAGGTACTGTGCTAGGCACACACTGTATGACACTGAGTACTGCATACATACTGTACATGACAGCAGGGTACCTCGCACAAACAGCATAGAGCATCAGGTACTGCATACACACTGTACATGACACTAGGTACTGCACACGCGCTGTATGAGACAGTGGGTACTGTATGCACACTGCATAGAACACCAGGTCCTGCATCTACACTGTATGTAACACTGGATATGTACACTGGGTACACAGCACAAGAGACAAGGATACTGTATGCACACCAAATATGACAACAGTTATTACATATACAATGTATATGATAGTTGGTCCTGCATACACACTGTATATGACTCTGGGAACTGGGTACACAGCACAAGTGGCAAGGATACTGTATGCACACTGTATATAACACCAAATACTATGTATACATTGTATGTGATGCCAGATACTATGTATATAATGTACATGACACTGAGTATTGTGTACCCAGCATGACAAAGATACTGCATACACAGCAGTCCTATGTATATAGTATATGCTGTACATTGTGTACTGTGTACTCAGCATGACAAGGATACTATCTCACTCTGTATGACACCTGGTACTATGTACATACCGCATGACACCAAGTACTATGTATATACTGTATTTATGACACTGAGTACCATGCGCATAGCGGAAGTGACAAGAATACTCCCTACACACGATGTATGACATGCGGTACTATGTATACACCATTGTATGTGACACCAAGTACTTCGTATACACTGTATGAGACAACAGGTAGCGCTTGCGTACACAGCGTGACAAGGACAGTGTGTACACACAGTACATAACACTAGGTACTATGTACACACTGTATATGGCATTGGGTACTATGTAATACTGCATATGACACTCGGTACTGCATACACAGTTTAAGTGACAAGGATGCCGTGTCCACACAGCATGACTCTGACTACATACCACATACAATCCCGCACAGGGCGCCGTGTAAAACACCAGGTGCTTTGCACACCCCGCAAAGCGCGCGCACACACACACACACACACACACACCCCCCGCAAGCGCCTCCACAGCCTGGCTCTGGAGAAAAGCGCGAGGCAGGACAGAGCAGAGGAAAGTTTGCGCCCGGCCGCCCCCAAGGAGCCCCCTCGTCCCGGCGCGGCCCGGCAGCTTCTCCCCAGAGCTCCGGCGGGAGGCGGCGGCGGACCCCGCAGGACAGTCCCGGAGGCCCGCGAGGACCCCTTGAGGCAGCGGCGGCCTCGCTCCCGGGGTCGCCCACAGCCCCCCGGACACGCACGGACCCCGCCTGGCCTCGGCCCGACCCTGCGCCGCGGCTCCCACCACCCACGGCTCCCAGAGCCCGCCAAGCGTCCTCTCCTCTCCGCCCTCCGCACGCCGGGCCCGCGCTGCCGGCCCCACCGCGCACGGCCCGAGGCCTGGCCGGGTGGAAGGTGCGGGGCCCGGCGGGCGTGCTCACGCGACTCCGCGGCTTCCCGGCCCGAGCAGGCCCCGTGCCGTCCTCCCGGGCCTCCGCCCCGCGCCCCCGGGCTTTCCCCGCCATTGTTCTCCGGCTCCGCCGCCGCCCCGGCGCCTCTGGGGCCTCAGCCGGGACGGGCGCGGGGCCGGGGGCGCCATGTTGGCGGCGCCGCCTCAGAGGACGCCGGGGGGCCCCGCCGCCCGCACTCACTGTGTGTCCTCACCTCGCGGCCGGGCGGGAAGTTAGGCGCCGTCGCCGGGACAGTTGGCGTCCCCGCGGGCCACTCCTCCCTGCCGCCCGGATAGGCTGTGCCCGCGGGAGCCCTGCACGCGGCTCCTACCTCCGCTCCGTCCCGGCTCCCGCCGCTGCCGCAGCTGCCTCAGCACGTTCCCGCGCAGCCGCAGGCGCCCTCCGTCCCCACACGCGCCAAGGCGGCAGTCGGCGTCCGCGGTCCTAGCGCCGCTGGTTCTGCAGGCAACAAAACCGGCCACCTGGTTTCAATATCTTTTTAATCCGTGGTCAAGAGGAATTGCAGACAGGTGCTACAGTCCCATTCCGTGCATATGCAAACAGGACTGCAACAAGAACAGGACCAGCCGTTACCAATTTGGCAAGGTCACCCCAAATCTGCGTTCCAAGTAGGTTGTCTATCAAAGTCAGTCTGTATCTGACATCTAACGGGAGGAGATCTCATACACCTGTGGTTTAAGGCAGTATCAGCGATAAGCATACTTTTATAATGCTCACATATTTTCCCTCTTGTCCTTTCTCCTAGGAGTTTGGAAGGAAGAGCTTTCAGCTAAAATGTCTTGCTCTCGTTATCAGTGGGCATATGTACTTATACTTAGTTTCATTACCAGCAGTCACGTGAGGTCTGAAAATAGGCAAGTACAGTACAGTAAGTTATTTTGAGAGAGAGAGAGACCACAGTCACACAACTTTTGTTATAGTATTTTGTTATAATTCTTCCATTTTATTGTTATTGTTGTAAATCTCTCATTATGCCTAATCTATGAATTAAACTTTATCATAAACATGTATGTGTAGGAAAAAATCATAGGATAAGTAAGGTTTGATAGTATCCTGGTTTCAGGCGTCCACAGGGGCCTACCTGAGAATAATCGGAGACAGACTACAGGGCCCAACTTCCTCTTTCCCTGGGCATGGAAGCAAGACTTCATCCCAGGATTGCTCGGGAGTCCCGGCTCCTCCCCCAGAGGGCGTGGCCATCCCATCGCCTCTCAACAGGGACCGGAAGCCCCGCCTGCTCTTACATTGGGGAGGGTGCATTGGCTAAATCTCCTGTCACTCTGGACAAGGGGCCCTGCCCCCTCTCTAACAGGGCGTTGTGGCTCCACCTCCTCTAACAGTGGGTGGGACGGCTTGGCCCCTGCTCCTCTCACCCAGGGCACAGAGGGCCGCCTCCTGTCAAGCAGGGCGCAGGTGCGTCGCCTCCTCTCAGGCAAGGCATGGCGGCACCGCCTTCTCCGATGCGGGGCACAGGATCCCTCCTCTTCTGTGGGGCGGGGGCGCATTGGCCCCTCCTGTCCTCACGCAGGGCACAACCACCCAACCTCCTCTCACGCAGGGCATGGAGGGCCGCCTCCTGTCAAGCACGGAGCAGGTGTCCAGCCTCTTGTCACGCAGGGCATGGCGGCACCGCCTCCTCCGATTCAGGGCACAGGGCCCCCCTCTTCTGTGGGGGGAGGTGCATTGGCCCCTCCTGTCCTCACGCAGGACACAGCAGCCCCTCCTCCCCTCACGCAGGGCACGGAGGGCCGCCTCATATTAACCAGTTCGCAGGTGCCGTGCCTCCTCTGATGCAGGGCACATGGCTCCCCCTACTCTCACACATGATTCGGGTCCCCACATCCTCAGGCAGGGTACGGGGAACCATCTCCTCTCCCGTCGGGCATGGGGGCCCCAATTCCTCCCAGGCATGGCTCAGGAGCCCCGCCTCCTGCCCCATAGGGCGTGGCCATCACACCTCCCCGCAAGCAGGACGCGGCAGCCCCGCCTGCTCTAACCGTGTTGAGAGTGCATTGGCTAAACCTCCTCTCACTCGGGGCAAGGGTCCCTGTCTCCTCTCAAGCAGCGCGTTGTGGCCCCGCCTTTTCTAACAGTGGGTGGGACGCGTTAGCTCCATCTACCCTAATGCAGGCACCGGTCCCGACTTCTCACGCAGGACATGACAGCCCCACCAAGGCTCATCTGTTGGTCATCCAACATTCTTTAAATCCCACGTGTGGGGACTGTCCTACAGAGCAGGGCTGATCTGTGGGCTGTGTCATGTTCCGTAAGTCTCTGGAAAAATACACAGAGGCTCCGGTCTTCCACCCTAAAGTCTCACTCCTCTGAGCTCCCCTGAGCTCGTGCGTCGGGAATGTGGCTCCATCCACCCTATGTTCTGTACTGAGGGAGGTGAGTTGCGTTCAAAACCTCCAAAACTGTAGGTAGAAGGGCTCCTTTCCTGTTTTGTATGGAAGGGTCTTCCCCAAACTTCACTTGAATTCACAAGAGCAACCTGCACCCAGCCCCAGGCCCGTGCCAACCTCACACAGTCCTGTGTCGCTACAGGCGGCCTGGGCAGGGGAGCGGCCCAGGATGTGCAAGGATGCACACCCCATGGTTGAGAGGGGGACTCCCTCCTCCTGGTCACTCCCTGACAGACACCAGCAACTGTGCCTGTGCAGACTCTGCACCAAGGTCGCAGGTCACAGGTAGTCCTCACAGACTCCACCAACTG
Organism: Eulemur rufifrons; assembly: GCF_041146395.1. Taxonomy (NCBI): domain Eukaryota; kingdom Metazoa; phylum Chordata; class Mammalia; order Primates; family Lemuridae; genus Eulemur; species Eulemur rufifrons. The sequence goes on along the minus strand of NC_090993.1, from coordinate 9,074 downwards.
TGACTGCTCAGAGTCCCGGCCAGGGTCACAGGTCGTCCTGACACAAGCAACTGCACCTGCTCAGTGTCCACGCCCAGGTCACAGGTCGTCCGAAATTCAAATTCCAACCACAATGACACACCCACTCACACACACTAGGGAGGCTACTCTTTAAAAAAAATGGAACCCCTGATTTGGGGTTCACGGTGCTGACCTGGGAGCGTGTGCCTGCTGCAAAACACACGGTGAAACACACGGGAGGACTTACCGTGAAGCAGCAGACCTCACACGGCAAGGACGCCGGAGACTCTGAAGGCGGGACACAGAGGACCTTGCGCGGCGACGCCACGTTCCCTGGAAGGATGGAATTACAGTCAGGAAACTGCGTGCAGGAACAACCACCTGAACACCCTGCCAGGGACACAGAGAGGACAGCGACCTCCCTCACAGAGGCTGAGCCAGACCCACGTCCAGCTCAGAGGCTGCTACCCCATTGGGGCGGAGAGGCCACCGCGTGGACGTCACACCCGTGGCCACCACGTCCTGGGCGTGGGGGACCCTGGTGGGGTGGAGACTGCGGGTTCCCCGTTTCCACACGTCCAAACGGAGCCCCTCCCGGGTCTCTGAACACCGGCCGCCCCTCAGCAGGCGGCTGCGGACGGGAAGGCGGTGCCCGCGGGGCTCAGACGGGAAGGTCGCGCTCACCCTCGGGGCCTCGCGTCTCAGGGCGGACGAGGAGGACGCGGTCGCTTCGGGTCGGAGGCCAGGCCGGCAGGCGGCACGGAGGCGGCCTCCGCGGGACCACGCTAACGTGGCGACACCGCGTCCTCTCACGCCGCAGGCACAGCCGCCGCGGGACATGAAGGGCGCTGCGCCACCTGGTGGCCCGCACCGGTACTGCAGCCCTCGCTGCTCACCGGGGCGGGGACGGCGGCCAACCCTCCCTCCTGGCCTTGCCGGAGAACCAGTGAGACTCCGAGTTCAGCGTCTTCCCAGCCGGGATCTGGAAACGGAAAATCAGATGGGTTCACTGTCCTGTGTCTTTCACAAAAACGGGGAGGGAGGGAACAATTAAGGGGAAAACATATGGAAGGAAATCAGTGTAGCTATAAACTTTACAACTGACATCAAAATTCATTCAAAACCGTCCTCAGACTTCAACTGCAATGCAAAACTTTAAAGATTCGGGGAAGAAACAAAAAAGAAAATTGACGTGGCCTTGGGTTTGGTGATGGGTTTTAACACACAACAACAAAAAGCATCTGATCCACAACAGAAAAAGAATACCATGGCTGTTATAACGTTCAATAGCCATCCTCTGTGAAAGACCAAATCCAGAGAATAAAAAGACAAGCCACAGAATGATAAGAAATATGTGCAAAATACATACCGGAGGAACAATTCACATTCTACATATAAAAAGAAGTCTTAAAGCTCAACAATAAGAAGACAAACTCCTCGATTAAAAAGGGGTACAGATCTCAACACACACGTGACCAAAGAACATATATAGATGGCAAATAATCATACAAAAAGATGCTCAGCATCATATATCGTTAGGGAAGAGCAGATTACCACAGCAATGAGATACCAGAGCACACCTGCTAGAATGACTAAACTCTGTAAAAAAGAAAACAAAAAAAGAACAAACCACTGCTGGAGGAAAGGCAGGAATTCTCATCCATTGCTGGGAGAATGCATCATGGTACACAGTGACTCTGGAAGACAGCATAGAAGACTAGAATATGCCGCCCCAAGATATAGCTCTTTTTCTTGTCGTTATTGTTTTGGACAGGGTCTCTGTGACCCAGGCGGGAGTGCAGTGGCACTAACACAGATCACTGCCACCTTGAACTTCCACGCTGGAGCAATCCTAAGCCTCCCAAGTAGCTGGGACTACAGGCATGAGCCACTACTGCCGAATAAATTTTTGTGTGTGTGTACGGATGGGTCCTTGCTATATTGCCCAAGGGTGACTGGCATGCAGACCAGGGCTCATCCGTGGGATGTCCCGGATTCTCTACATGTCAGGGGGTGGGGTGGAGGACTGGCCTAAGACCAAGGCTCAACTGTGGGAAGTCCCAGGTTCCCTAAATCCCAGGGGGGACTGGCCTACACAGCAGGGCTCATCTGTGGGATGTCCCAGGTTCTCTAAATCACAGGGTGGGAGGGACCTACAGACCAAGGCTCAACTGTGGGACATCCCAGGTTCCCTAAATCCCTGGGGGGGGGGCCTGGCCTACAAACCACGGGTTAGCTGTGGGATGTCCCAGCTTCCCTAAATCCCTGGGGGGACTGACCTACCGGCCAAGGCTCATCTGGGGGCTGCCCCAGGTTCCCAAATCCCTTGGGGGCACTGGCCTACAGACCAGGGTTCATCTGTGGAATGGTCCAGGTCCCCTTAATTCCTGGTGGGGGGGGACTGGCGTACATACCAGAGCTCATCTGTGGGCTGTCCCATGTTCCGTACATCCCTGGGGGGACTGGCGTACAGACCACGGCTCATCCTCGGAATGTCCCAGGTCTTTAAATACCTGGGGGGACAGATCTACAGACCAGGGATCATCTGTGGCCTGTCCCAGGTTCCCTAAATCCCTGTTGGGGAGTGGCCTAAAAACCGGGGCTCCTCTGTGGGCTGTCCCAGGTCCCACAAATCACTGAGGGGACTGGTCTGCAGCCCAGGGCTCATGTGTGGGATGTCCCAGAGTCCCTAAACATCTGGGGAGGACAGGCCTATAAACCAGGGCTTATTTGTGGGACGTCCCAGGTTCCCTAAATCATGGGGGACGGGGGGGCACTGACATACAGACAAAGGCTCAACTGTGGGATGTCCCAAGTTGCCCAAATACCTTGGGGACTAATTTACAGACCAGGGCTCACCTGTGGGCTGGCCCAGTGCCCAAACTCCCTGGGGAAGACTAGGCTACACGCCAGGACTCACCAGAGGGATGTCCCAGGTTCCCTAAATGTCTTGGGGGACTACCCTACAGACTACCGCTATTGCAGGTCCCCACAATCCCTGGCGGCCTGGCCTACAATCAGGGCACCTCTCTGGGATGTCCCAGGCTCCCTAAATCCCCGGGGGTGACTTGTCTACACACCTAAGCTTTTCTGTCGGCTGGCCCAGGTTGCTGAAATCACTGTGGGACTGTCTACAGACCAGGGCTCCTCTGTGGGCTATCCCAGGTTCCCTAAATCCCCGGGGGGACTGGCCTGCAGACCAGAGCTCATCTGTGGGATGTATCAGGTTTCCTAAGTCACCCTGGCAGAACTGGCCCACGGCCCGGGGCTCATATGTGGGATGTCCCGGGTTGCCAAATACCTGGGGTGCCTGGGCTACAGACCACAGATCTTCTGGGGACTCTCCCGGGAGTCCCAATTTGTGGGAGACTGTGACAGCCACTGAGGTTCCCTTAACGCATGTCTTTCTTCCTTTTGTGTCAGAGATCAGGATCTCGCTGGGCAGGGCATCTAAGAAGGCCTATTCTCCCTGGCTCCTGCACATCCCAGGGTGGGGCCCGGACTAAGTGATGAGCAGAGGGCCGCTGGAATTCCTGGGCTGCCCTGGAAGGGAGGAGCAGCCGTTACCCGTCTCTTCCTTGTTATCAGGTGTGGAGCCTGTGTGTGATGGCCGGAGCCCCTGCTGCTGCAGTGGGCCAGGAGGCTTTTCCAGCGGGAGCTGTGGGAGGCAGGAGGAAGGTGGCAGGACACCGAAGTTGGCTCTCCCTGCCCACACAGGGTACCTCAGTCATTTCTGGACACATAGAGGCTCCTGTCTTCCACCCTAAACTCTCACTCCTCTGAGCTCCCCTGAGCTCGTGCGTCGGGAATGTGGCTCCATCTACCCTATGTTCTGTACTGAGGGAGGTGAGTTGCGTTCAAAACCTCCAAAACTGTAGGTAGAAGGGCTCCTTTCCTGTTTTGTATGGAAGGGTCTTCCCCAAACTTCACCTGAATTCACAAGAGCAACCTGCACCCAGCCCCAGGCCCGTGCCAACCTCACACAGTCCTGTGTCGCTACAGGCGGCCTGGGCAGGGGAGCGGCCCAGAATGTGCAAGGGGGCACACCCCAGGGTTCAGAGTGGGGCCCCCTCC